>NW_008685318.1:75164-84283 GCF_000695815.1 Acanthisitta chloris
TCTCTATGTGAGAGATACATAAGGACAAATCTCAAGAAGTTATTTTTTCACTGAAACAAACCAAAACCATTGTATTTACTTTCAGTTTCTGTGGTTAACCTGTCTATTCAGATCATCTCATCTGTCCTTGTCCTGATTTTGTCAGAACAAAACATTCTGATATGGAGGGAATGTATTGGAGATATACTTGAAGTCATGGAATTCTGTAAGAATTAGTGGGTATATACTTGCTCTGTAGAGCTCTCTGTAGAGAGCAATGAAGTTGTCCCCTGCTCTCCTTTGCTCTGAACTAGGCAAACCCAATTTGCCTTCCTAAGGACATTCCTTCCAACTCTTTCACCAGCTTTCTTGTCCTCATCTGAATGCATCAGAGTACCTCAAATATTCAGCAAGTGAAGAATATAAGTCAGCTTTATAACAAAAACATCTATTTACATTTCTACTGATCATGCTTTCCATGTCTATTCCCTTCCAGTTAATCTACCAAACAAAAATAAAATATCTTCATGGTGATTGAAAAGCTGCAAAAAGCTGTTCAGTGCCTTTCTCCACACATTTCGATGTTGTCCTTTGATGTACAGAGGATTATAATTTGGTTATATGTTTCTGTACAGGTGTTCCTAATTGCTTCTTCACCATCCAAATCTTTTTGTCTGTGGGTAAATTCACTATTTTAATTTCTAAAAGAACTTTCTTATTATTCAGATATTTTAAAAAATCTTCATAATTCAACCTGGAACAAATGGATAATGAACATTTCCTGCAGCTGAAACTGAAGATCCATGATTAGATATGATAAATATGTGTTTGCTTTTAACAGCTAGGAGTTTTGCTTTAGAGTGACTGCCAGCCTGATTGTTTGTGTGTCTTACTAAAGGTAGATGTAGTGTAATAGTTAATTGAACTTTTTCAGTCACTTTTTCTAGATCTTGTGCCAATGTTGTGAGTTTTTCATCTGGTTCTTTTTCCTTTTTTTTTTCCCCTCTGAGTGCTGTTAGGCTCTTCTAATTAGCACTTCTGCACCTCTCTCCCTTTTCTCTTAAATAGTTTGCCAGCTCTAGTGGTCTAAATCTCAACAACGATGCCTGTTTATTTCCCAGGAAGAGACAGAAGAAACTTATAGGTGTTGGAAAATGTCCCCTCTTCTTTTCTTTGAATGAGGCAGGAAGATTGTAGTATTAAAAAACTTGATAGTGGCAAATACCAAAATATTTAAAATTAAAAAGCTCCTCCACATTCACAGCAGGGAACACACATAATTATTAAAACATAGAAATATTTTTTTTTACCATTTCTCCAGGATGTTTCTCATTCGGTGCATTCTTAAAATATCTAAAGAGTAACCAAGACAAATTGTTAAAGAAGGGAATTAATAGCTCCAGATTTTTATTTAGAAAAAATATCGATTGATTACTGTCCTTCTATTTTCTTTCAGTTAGCTTTGTCCAAATCCTGGAGAGAGTGAAAATATTATGAATAATCCAAAACATTGAAGTGAAGTGGGAGAAAAGGCTGTCAGTTACTCAGATGCCTATACCACAGAAACTGCTTTCTCTCTCTGATTTAGTTTCAAGTTCTACTGAAAAGCTATAGTGGATGTATCATTGCTGAAATTTTTCAGTTATCACTGCCTTAAAGTCTTCTTGCAATTCCTCATACTAAAAGCATACTGTATTGTCTATGTTTCAAGGAGCTATAATGACTATGATATGACTGCATTCCCAATGGTATTGGAAACCTTTAATTTTTATTCATGTATCTTATTGTGTCAGTTGTAGATAATGAAAGAAATGTGTTGAAACAGAAACTGTTTCCATAGGATGAGTATATAAATGTAACACTAATATAACAATTGAGTTTTACCTGGATTCTGGCTACAATAATTTTATTGTCTCAACTTAGAAGTGAAAGAGCTCCTCAAAGAGCAGCTCCCAGACATCACACAAGGTATGTACTTAGTTATTTCTGCTTATCGATCGTTCTGAAATAATTTTCTTCTATATATGGAAATTATCCACGATAGGTTTTTTTTTCTGGAATAACTTTCCTGTTTTCAATAGTGACATTTAATTTAAAATATGAGCCAATATTATTCAAAAATAATCAGCAGATTTAAAAGGCTCAGTAATTACTGTGGAGCTGATACATCTTATTCAAGAGAGTTCTACCAGTATTTAGCTACAGGGTTTTACAGGTATTATCTTTCTCTTTGCAGACAGAGAAAGGTGTTGAAAACTGATCCTTTTTGTACTTTTTTTTTTACTCTAGCAAACAAGAACCTCCTAAAGGGCCTCAGTTTCTTCTCTAACAGATTTTGAAGATAGGTACTCCACAGTTTGGCCCAAACCTCACTTTTAATGTCCTTATGTTGCATCTATGCAGAACAGCACCTTAAGTATGTGCTTGTTTTCCTTTTCCATTTTTAATTCTGTCTCTAAGGGATGTATTGGAATCTCCCTCTCTCTCATAGAAAAATATTTTCCCGTCTTAATGTTTTCAGGAGTCAGTCTTGACCTTATTGCTTTGATTTATTAGTTGCCACTACCTCTGTGGAAATTACAGTATCTCTCTGACAGATTGTGGGAAATCATTCCCTCCCCTAACATTATGTAGAATCTTGTTAATGACTATGAACTCATTAAAACAATTTTCTGTTTAGTAAGCCAATTTGCAATCCTCATCACAGAACCTTGTATTTTATATAAACCCCAAATAACTAGCATAAATTCAATCTATTTATATACTTGTGAAGCATGCATCAGCTCACGAATGGCAGTGACTAGTGGCAATCCATTGGGAACAAAAATGATCTTGAAGTGGCTTCTGTCCTTCTTTGTTTTTAGAGGATTTTTTTTGACAATTTTCCTCCCAGATTTTCCTCCCTCAGGTAATTCAGGCAAAAGAATCAGAACTAGAGCAAAATAAAACTGGAAGGCTTTTCATAGAGAAAATTGCTTCTAATATCTTCTGTGTCACATGTATTGGATAAAAGTTCCTGTCCACATTATGGTGCTGGTGCAAATATTTTGGTACAACAATCAGGATCTGAATGTGAAACATAGGCATTGGGGAGACTAAATGATAATATGAAGTTTTAATATCTGGGTATTAATTATTCTATTTCTTTATAATGTCAGCCTTAGAGTTATTTCCTTTTTTCTCATCTGTATCCTTTACTCTTCTTGATACACTGTAGTAAAATAAATATGCTGAGTGATCTCCCATGACTAATATGTTTAGAACTTAAAGGAAGAGCAAGTGTTCTCCAAAAGCCTCTGAAGCAAACAGAAGGGGAATCTAATGCAAAGCTTTTTATTCTTGTGGTGACAAGAATCACTTGGTGATTCACTTTGTAAAACCTATATTGAGTGGACTCATCAAAAAGCTATGAAAGACATCTTAATCAATGCCAAAAGATTTGAAAACACAAATAGAAGCAAAATTACTTGGTTTGTTTTGATTCTATCTGCTACTTAGAAAAGCAATCAGTAGACTTGGGGTTTCTTTTGGAAACAGATCATGGGTATTTCTATCAGCTAAATTCTGTCATCCATATTAATTTTTAGCAGTTCCCTACTGAATGAGAGGTCACATACACTGGATTTTGGAGGAAAGTTCAATTCACTAACATGAGAAATGTCAGAATGCAAAACATTAATATATGTTTATGGAACATCTTTTAAGATTTACTTACACTAAATTGTAATCCAGATCTCCAGACCCTCATCGTGTATCTGAAATACAATGCACTAAACTCAATAATTGCTTTTATTTTTAATCGAAATAGTCTTTAAATTCTTAGATAAAGTATTAGTGGAATTCTCTGAACACCTCTTGTCTCCTGTTTAAGGGCGTGACCAGAAAAGAGACTGTACTTGTTTTGAAGAGACTTAATAATTTTTCATTCCTTTTATGAAGATCAAAAACACTCATTGATAAAGTTCTATGTTGTCAACAAGCTATACTAATTGCTTTACAATAGGCTAAAAATACAAATATGATCAAAGCATAAAATATTTATTCATTAACTGCTGCAATGATTAAGGTGACAATCGTCTTTAAGAACTAGAATCATCCTGTTCTAACAGGAAATTTCACTGATTGGGTATCAAACAGAAAGTGATAAAGCATCTTTTGAAATGTCTAGTCTTACCAGCCTATTACTAGTAGCTATTACTAATGTTTACAGAAATCTAGATAAGAAATCATTTGGTTCAAAGGATTTTCAGCCTGAGGAATGCCAGTCTATTCCATACTTAATTCATCTAATCTGTCAGATAAAGCATATTTTAATGAAAAACCAACTTGATGTGTAGAAAGGAATTAGAGTTTCTTAGAATTAGAAGAAAAAAGTAAGATGTAATACTACGGGAAAATGTTGGATATCGAATGGGAAAAATGTTCAGTTCCAGCTTCTTTTGTAACAATTCTTTTCTTTTATTTCCCTTAACAATTTCAAATTTATATATGTATCTGAGGTCTCCTTAATCTAGACTAAATCAACTACCACATCATGAAGTCTTCTGTATTATCTCAAAGAATCTTGCCTCTTTGTGTCATGATACTGTAATTTGTTTCAGCAGGGCAGAACGATGTGGAAGGTCATCAGGAGCAGCAGAATTCCTTGATAATTATTGGATTTGGAGTATGGCTCCATCAGATGTTCTCTGTTAGTGTAATTTTCATTAAGTCTGAACAGAAGATCATTAAGAAAGAGCAGAATAATATTTAGGTATCCAGATCATCCAGTTCCTTAAGGTTTATAGGAAAGAAGTTCAAGAATGCTCAAAAATTATCATCAAAGCAAAATTAAGAATTGTTGATTTATCTTCTCCTGCATCCTAAAACCATGTTATATTGTCAGTAATTTAGAAGACATGCACTTTACCACCTCAGAATTAATTAATCCCCTTTGGCCATACACCAACAAAACTTGAGGTCTGGATTGTTCTTATGAATATGATGAATCTCAATATCATTTCCTAAATTAGGGGAAGGCCACATTAAAAGTATAAAAGGATGAAAAAATCAAACAAAATAAAACCAATATGTTAATATGTCCCAAATAAATTTGCCTAGATTTCCCTATACAACTAACTTAGGTCACAGATTTAATAAAAAAAACCATTTATCAAAGTGAAAGGCATTAGCCTTTTTTCCCTTTTACCTTGACAGATGAAAATACATTTATCCAGAAGCACTGTCCTCTAATCCCTCATACTTGATGCTCTTACTTGCAAAACACACTCCTTCATTAAACTTTACATCTTTTAGCCATACAGCTCATTCCTGAACTTCAACAAATCCTTGACATAAATCATTGAAAGGACAACACTGTCTGCATTTGCATCAGTCTTTGAAGAAGCTCCTTAAAGGGGCCTTGACTCACTTTTCAAGCTTTATTCTAGATTAGCTTATGAAAATGCATAAAGACATTCACAATGAGACAAATGAAATGCATAAAATGCCATAATGACCACTGGCATCATAACTGATGTCTCTTGATATTTTGTAAAATAATATACCATTTAAAAAGTTAACAAGGTACATTCCATACATGCCCTAGAGGAGTCTCTGAATAAGTAGCAATAGAACATATTGTTCCACAGAAAATCAGCATTGGGTTTATATTGATATAAAAAATTTGAATAAATATTTTAATTAGAGCTGTGTCTAAAATTACTGTAAATTATCATGTAGCTAAAACTACACTAGTGATATGGCAACAAAACAAAGACCATGACATGATATTTGCAAACACAGTCTTTCATTGGCTAGTGAAAGAGATTTAAATTATTAAGGGGCATTTTACAGATAATTAATTTAGGACCAGAAAATACTTGTGGGATGTGGTATTTGAATGGTTTTTACTTTGTAAGTCTTGCCTTCCTTGGTTCTGGATATAGAGGTATTCTATAAGGGTGGTGAGACACTGGCACAGGTTGCCCAGGGACGTGGTGGCTGCCCCAACCCTGGCAGTGTTCAAGGCCAGGTTGGATGAAGCCTTGAGCAACCTGATCTAGTGAGGAGGTGTCCCTGCCCATGGCAGGGGTTGGGACTAGATGATCTGTAAGGTCCATTCCAACCCTAAAATTCTATGATTCTATGACTCTGTGATCATGTTGTAACATTCAAAGACAATACAAGTGTAAATCTCTATTGAAGGAGGTTGTTTTGGATGCAACATAGTTTAAGATAGGAATCTAAAATAGAATTATGAATGGCAAGTATTTCTAGTTGTGAAAAAAAATAACATTAAATTTGGGGAAAATTAGATTCATCCTTCTCTCAACAGGACAGGTGCTCCAGAAGTCTGCTAGGTGTTTTCCCTGCAGTGAGGAAATGACTTAAAATATCTGAATGTTCCTTCCTATGATCATAGATCAAACCATGTGCAACTTAAAACAAGACAATCCTTTGAAATAGATTATTCAGGTGACATGGATAGCAGTCCTTGGGATTCCTTGGGGAAATCAGGTGTATGTTTGCCCTAGGGGGAAAGCAACCCATGCTCTGAATATCTCATAGTTGCAGAAATTTCTCTTTGACCACAGCTAATCTAGTAAATATGTGTTGTCAACCTGTTGTTTGGGACAGGATAACTGGATTTACTGAAGTGTCAGATTGAAAGTAAGAAGAACAGTGGTTCAAACCATTTGAATCATATCTCAGGATGATTGCAGTATTTTGGTAAAAAACTTTCTTCAGGAGTCTCAAATAAATTCTCAAGATATAAAACCTGTGGGAGTTTTACATACCTAGATTACTGAAGAAGTAATTATAATACCTTTTGTTATATTTCAATTTCTAGGGTTTATTTTATACTTTGTTTCCAATGGATAAGAGCAAATTTTAGTTTTGGAGCCCATGGTGTGAAATTCAACCAAGTCCAGGTAACAGAAATTTCTCCATTGTGTTGACTTAAAGTTCTTTTCTGGAAGACAAATGAGCTTAAGGAATTCACTGCATGAACAGTAAGTTTCTAACTGAGGAAAACATCTCTGGTTTGCAAGGCAGCCCTCCTCAAGTAAGACCTCCAACATCACTAACAGTCACCTTTGGACCAGGTCTTGCAGGAGAGCAGGGGCAGTAATTAAAATCAATCACTGCAGTGTAATCAAGCATGTGTCAACACTGGGTGAAAGGAAAGAACTTTGAGGATGCAAGTCTGACAGCAAATGCAGTAGAAGACAATGTAAGGATAAAAAAAAAAAAAAGAAGATACTGACAGGGTGCAAGACAGAATTAAAGTCAGTGCAGGAAACAATAAGAATAGAGAAAAGAAGCATGGCTAGGGTGTACACAGTGGAGATAAAAATGTTGAAAGTTGCCAAGTCTTTCTCTCTCTCTGTACATGTATAATTCTTCAAACCTCTCCAAAATGCTTCTCTCTGCCTGATTCTAATTATCATAGTGCTGACAGTTCTTGTTTTCATCCATCTTTAATAAGTCAACAATATCCTCAAATACTGACAGTCTTATCTCCCACAGCTGTAGCTGCCACGCTAAAAGAAAATTGACTATTGTTGCATTTTGATTAAGTAAAGTCATTCTCACTTTACAATGGCCCAGTTTTTCCCTATAAGCATATGCAATAGATGATGGAAACTATGTTAATTGCCTAAGTCCAATTTAAAGTCAGTCCATCAGCTGTCAGGAAGGAGCTGTTTAGGGCTATCGTAAGAAATTCACTTAAGTACAAATGGACATTAAATTAAAAGTGAGAAAACTGTGTATTTGCACTTTGCTCACTCTAAAAGATGCAGAGTATTATTGCTTCTAGGTTGTTGCAAGTCATTTTTTCATATTGTTGTATATAAAAGTGAAATACAGGTAAGCTTTTTACAATGTACTCACACTTATTCCTATTATGCAGCAAAACTAGGATCTGCATATTGGCAATATTTAATGAATAATTAAATCCCTATTGAAACTCTTGTCCTTCAAACAGCAAAACCTAAAAAACATACCTGATGTGCAATTCTCCTGACTGAATTTTACTTTGATTGCCTCTGTATCTCTCATTCTACTTCTCTGCTTGTTAAACGTATCGGTTGAATAAAGGCCAAAGTGTTTAACCTGACAACATTCAAGACACTTTTTAGAAGAGTCATTCTAAAAGTTTTCTGTGAAAGGCACTTCTCTGCCTTAAAATGTTTGGCTAAGCAAAACAGTTAGCATTTCTCTCTTAGAAAGTGTCAGAATTAGGCTCTTATATCCTTATTTGGATACCTAATGAAGTAATCTTATTTTCATACATGCTGAATACTCTTTAAATAGAAATACGCAGGATCCAATGGTAGCTCAGAGTGTTGGAAAACATTAAATCACTGGTTAGGAATCTTTAGGGCCATTTAAGTTATGTTTGCCATTCGACTTTACCTAAGAAAGAAAAAAATTAAGATAGGATACTAGACTGAGCAGAGAATAAGTGATCTTGTTTCTGAGTTCTATGTTTAACATTTATGGCTAGGAAAATATATTTTTTCATTGATACAGTGACGACACCAAGCTGTGTGGGGCTGTTGACATGGTAGAGGGAAGTGATGTGCCATACAGAGGGACCTTGACAGGCTTGAGAGGTGGAACAATGCAAACCTCATAAAATTCAACAAACTGAAGTGCAAGGTCCTGCATCTGGGCCATGGCAACCCCAGGCACATCTACAGGTTGGATGGGAAAGTAATTGAGACCAGCAATGAGGAGAAAGACTTGGGGCTGATGGTAGGTGTGAAACTCACTGTGAGCCAGCAGTGTGCACTTGCAGCCCAGAAAGCCAATGGAACCCTGAGCTGCATCAAGAGGAAGTGTGAGCAGCAGGTCAAAGGAGGTAATTCTTCCCCCTCTACACTGCTCTCATGAGACCCCATGTGGAATAGTGCGTGCAGTTCTGGTGTCCTCAACATAAGAAGGACATGGAACTGTTGGAGCAAGTCCAGAGAAGTCCATGAAGTTGATAAAAGGACTGGAGCATCTCCCCTGTGAAGACAGGCTGAGCAAGTTGGGGCTGTTCAGCCTGGAGAAGACAAGGTTGTGAGCAACCTTCCAGTATCTGAAGAGGCCTACAAGGGAGCTGGAGAGGGGCTCTTTATTAGGAACTGCAGTGACAGGACCAGGAG
>NW_008685318.1:84353-100379 GCF_000695815.1 Acanthisitta chloris
AGGTGGTGAGACACTGTCCCAGGTTGCCCAGGGAGGTAGTGGATGTCCCCACCCTGGGAGTGTCCAAAGCCAGGCTGGATGAGGCTTTGAACAGCCTTGTCTAGTGGGGAGATGTCACAGAATCAAGTACTAGAGGATTAAAATACCCCAATTATGCATACATCTCAAAACATCCCCCATTTATTCTCTACTGTTAGTACAATTTTCAGGTATCCATGATGCACAGTTTCAGGAAATCTTAAGAATTTTGATAGAAGGGGTCAAAAGTTGCTATGTCACAGATAAAAGCATAAAGGAATTACTGTCAGGCATTAAGTGTCCAGGACAATACAACATTTTAGAAAAATGTCTGTGCTTGATATTTCTTCTCCATTAATGAGCTCTTTGCTGATGTTAGGAATTTACATTTCCTAGACCTCCTTATCTGTTTCTTAGGCAGCTCCTCTGAAAGGTGTCACAAGAATCCCATGAACATCAGGCCCAGGCTTCCTGGGCTGTCCAGCCCCTAAAACCCATCACAATGCACCCAGAAATCTGGGGATTTCTGTGTATTAGAAATAATAGAACTATATTTGATTAGATTGGGTAGAATATTGTAGGCATAGAGATGATAATGTTTGTGTTGTGGAAAGTAATTGGACAGTAATCAGATTAAGCTGAAGTAAGAATATTAGGAAGACTATAAATGGGGTGGAATTGGGCAAATGAAATACACAATATCTATGTATTTGGACACTTACTACATTTGGTTTATATATTTTTCTTCTTGTTTGCTTTTTCAGTTTAGACTATAAGACATCAGACATGTAGGTTTTTTTAACATTTGGCTTCCAACATACTTATACAGATGTACATTGCATTTGTCTAGCTAAAGCCAGGCAGTAGACCGTAAAATAATGTAAATATGACATAAAAACATAAAAATAACATGTTGGGTTTTTTTCTCACAGTTCCTTGGAGGGTGTCAGACATGCTTCTCTCCAGATATGACAAGAGGGATTATATGGAAAAGTATGAAAAATAGAAAGATTTCTTAGACAGACAGTTCTTTGCTTTTCCCATAATGCTTATCAAATGTTAAATGCTGAATGAATATTTAGAAGTTAGACTTTCCCTTTCAGAAAGCTTAAATTTCTATTTTGGTACCTATTGCAGACACATATTTGACATATATAAACAAGCCTAGAAAAGCAGCAATTACAAGACAGAGTTTGAATTGTAGTCATTTGTCAGTGAGGTTTGTGTTTATTTTTCACTCATGGGAATTCAACATTGTGAGTCTTTGGCACTTGGAGAAAAGTTAAATAACAAATCTTTTCAAGGAATCTAAATATTGTTCATTCCCAGGGGCTGAAACTCTACTGGGGACAAACTTGCCTTTTTCTTCTTTTTTTTTTTCCCTCTGGGATTTTCCATTATTTTAGAGTCTAAATACTGCTTTTAAACATATTAAGTAGCAAATTGAATTAGGATTGCATATTGATTTTTCGAAAAGCTTTATTTGTCATCAATAAACAGAAGATTCCCTTGTCACTGCTGTGTTTTGACCAGGGTCAGAATTTACTTAATGCAGGGATGATTACATATGTGATTTGCTCTGCCTCCTGTAAATTTGTCCACCTTGAATGCTGCACTGCTGCAGTTTCAGTAGTGAAGCTCATACTGCACCATTTATCTCCCTCTCTAATAACCATGCACTATTGTTGCACTGCTGCAGTTTCAAGAGTGAAGCTCATACTGCACCATTTAACTCCCTCTCTAATAACCATGCACTATTGCTGTTACCTGTCACTGAAGTGTCACATTTTCATGCCTTTTTTTGCTATTGGCAGAGTTTCAAATATAAAGAATACAAAGACAGCTTGGTGTTGTCTCTATAAAAGATTAGTTCTCATGTGAATTTCTGCCGTAATAAACAGCTTTAGTCAATTATTCAAACCTTCCAAACAACACAGATCTCAATCTGACTAGTTTTACTCACAGGAAAATTGATTAAAATATATCTATAAATAGACCAGTCAAAATACATTTCCAGATAATCTGTTTGGAATTTATGTCAGATATGTTAATACAACTTTTTCACATTTTCCTGCAGCTTCTTTTAATATGAATAGTATGGACTTCTTTCTGGTGCTTCAGAAAGGCAAGAAGGAAAAACTCAGGCTTAAGATACATACTTAATTAAGCACAAGTATGTACAAGGGTGTATATACAAGTACATCACATTGTAGTTTTGTTGAAATGTAGAACTTCCTGAATTACCTGGAGAGATATATTCACCATATTTCTTCTGATTTTTTTGTGGTCAGTCACACGTTTTGATTGATAAACTAATAACCCATTTAATTTGAAACTAGATGGTAAGTTTGGAAAGACAATGCAAAATTTACTACTCAGCAGTTAAGTTTGATTATAGTCTGATTTTGATTTAAATTTATGTATATAAAGTAACTTGCATTGATTTGGACTAGTTTGATTTCAGTTTAGTCTCATGATCAGGAAGAGAAGTCAAGGTACAAGAAAAAAGCCTGAGGAGAGAGGGAGATGTAGAAAAATAATAATCAAACAGCTAGTAGTCTAAAGACTCTAAATTCAAGGAAAGGGTTTGTCTTCCCATTTATGTGAGTATATACCAAGGTAACTATGCAAAGGCAGCAGAGCCTGCTCATAAATCCTACAAGGATCAGAGCAGAAGCAGAAGCAAATGTTTTTATGAATATCAGTTCTTAAATTGTCTCTCAGAACTATTTCAGCTTGCAGACTAGCTGGAAATTTTGCCTCTATTTACACCCTTTAAAACTTATTTAGACAGAAGCCTTCACCAACTGTATTCAATGTATAAGAAGTGTTACTAGTGTCCCTCCCACAGAAGCCACAAAACCCTTCTGAGGTCAAGCAGAAATGGGTTACATGTGTGCAAATCTCTGTGTGTGCACATTTGTATGTGTAACCTACTTGGCCTTTGTGGGAGGTGTGTATGGATCTCATTATTTGTTGCACTGCTGATAATTGGTCTCTAGTGTGCGAGTCATTGATTGTCAGTTTTTGACAAATTAATAAACCATTTCAATCTATTTCAATCCATTTTTGAATTAAAATCTTGTTTAGCCAGTTGTGGTAAGACTAGAGCACTGAACTGATCAAGTTTGCCTGCTGTATTCATTACTGGCAGTCACAAAAACATGTACAATCACTCTACATTACTTGAAGGGATCAGCTACTTAAATGGATAAAGTTCAGACGAAAATAATTTAACTTGTTATTCTATGGGAGGAGTTATAATCTTGAATGTTGATTTCCTCTCTGGCACGCTGAAGAATCTACTCAAAGCTATAGTGGAAAGCAAAGGATTCCATCAGCTGAAACAAAATATCATTAAGTGAAATATTTTTCATAGTAGCTCTGAATATAAAAATAACTTTTATTATATCCTAGTACCTTTTGGCTTTGTGATGGATTTGAATTAATAAGTAATAATACATATGTTACCAGGTATTTGAACACATCAGTTTCTTAGATATTCTTTGATTTGAACACAACAGCACTCAGTTTTTTTCTAGAACAAGTTTAGAGACACCTATGTGTCACACCTGCCACTTTTGTATGAAAACAACTTTGAAATATTCTTGGGTTTAACATGCTGAAAGGTTGATCATAAAATAATAAGCTGTTTGGCCTCTGTATATATGTTTCTTAGGATACCTATTTTGCTTCAGAAATAGTAGAGTTCTTATCTGGTATCAGCTATAAATACTTTCACATTTATGATCCATTAACATGCTTCTGCAGTGGGATTCTCTCTTCCTGTAGGAGCTATATATTTCCATGTGCTGGATCACATTTTCTGTTGGTTAGAATAAAGGAAAAAAAAAGAGTGATACTAAATTTACCATATATACTTATAACTAATAAGAACTTGGAAACTGGTTTCATTTAATATTTGTTACACAATCAGGAATTTATAATTTTTATTTTTAATAATATGCTTTGGATTTTGGGAGGGGTTTTGTGTGTTTTCTTTTTGGTTTTCTTTTTTTGTGTGTGTCTGTGTGTGGTGTGGTTTTATTGTTTTTATAAGCACAGCTTATGTTTCTAGCTTTTCTTTTTGTTTTTCTTTTTTTTTGTGTCTGTGTGTGGTGTGGTTTTATTATTTTTATAAGCACAGCTTATGTTTCTAGTAATTTCTTTCAAATCTAAAGCAAATCCATTCAGAACTATTATTTATAATTCTTATTTATTGACAAAGGAGCCTCTATTCAAAGCATTATTAAACCTCCTTTAGATTCTCTGTATCAATAATTATGCATCCTACAGGCTAAGGCTTTGGACTTTGCCAAATACCTTCTTATAATACTCACTACTTTAATGACTGTATTTTTTCCTTTTTCTGTCTTGATAACAGTGTACATTAGTGCAACAGTGAGAAAGAACTTTTCAATTCTGAAAATGTCTTAGCTTTGTTTCATCAAGATAGAGTTTGCAAAATGTCCACCCATAGGATCTCTAAAACAATAGATGTTGTTTCTCCCATTACCTCTCCCTGAAGTTAAACTCAACTGTATTTAACCTGTCCTTTGCCTTTCATTTAACTAATAGTGTTAGACTAGCCACTTAGCTGTCTTTCAGGATGTTGCCTGTACTAAATGAGCATGGTAAAGTGCCACTAAAAGTCCACTCAATATTCTTCTAGTAAGTCTGAAGTCTCATTTGTCCTATTTTATCTAGTCATATTACCACACAAAATATCACACATTGTTACATTGACTTTAATAGTTCGTATTTGATATCTGAAATCTCCTATTCTATTCTACCAACAACTATTCCCCACTCTCCTAATTACAGCCCTGCTCCAGCTGCAGAGACTTACTGAATGAGGTTCAAGAGCTTTTCAATTAGGATTCAGTTTAGTTTCATAGAAAATGTGCCATCTATGGCAATAACTCCTATCCAGTGTTTCTCAATGATCTGATACACTCCTGCAAGGAATAACACAACCAAACCCATTAGATACAGAGCAATAACTCCTCATGTGACTTTTAATAAAAATTGTTTATACTAGAATCTGTCAAACTTGAAACATATGCCTTAACCTGATCCAAATAAATCAATATTTTTTTAGTAGTTCAGAAAATACATTGCATGAACTAAAGATACACAGATGGGCTAGAATCAGCTTATTCCTTGATTGTGATGGTTATCAGCAGATATAACATCAGTGATACTTGCTAGTCCATGCAACCATTATGACACCACTTATTTTAAGAAAATAAAACACTCAAGATCATAATCAATACACATTAAGCAATATAAGATTAATCTGTTTCTACTTTGTTTCTACACTTTTATTTTAAAGTTTCCTGTCTCAAGTGTCTAAGTTTTGGTATAAAAAGAACATGGAGAATTTGTTATCTGCACAGAACAGAACAAACTTGAGCCTGAGGCAGCAATGGACATAAGGGGAGAGAAGAGCCTGCAATACCTTGTTCTTTCACTCTCTCACCTCCTGCTCCATTGCTGTTCTCACAGGAAAGTTCTGAACATAACTAGGTTATTAAACTTAGTTCCAGGGTCTGTTCTCTAGCCCTCAACAAAGCTGCACAGGCTGACTCAATTCTGTGGCCACATTCTTAAAGTGCTTTAGCATCCATGACAGTTTCCACATGGAAACTATTGGCATGGAAGGACACCTGCCCTATGCCTGGTTCTCACACTTGGGAGAACACTAGTTCTCCTGTACTGATTATCATTCTAACATTGAAAATATACACAATTTTTAAATTCCAGTATTCTTTCCTGTGACTTCATACTATTTATTTTACTAACATGTGCACAGCCAATATCCTTGAGAACACACTGTTGTTTTCCAGCTCCATAGAAACTGAAGATATTGAGATGGAGTGTCACACATGATTTGATTACTCCTCTCTGTGCTCCTCAGATGCCTCAAGCCAGGGGCTGCTCTCCCTCCTTTCACTGCTTTCAGAATTCCTTCATAGTGATGTGTATTTTTCCATTACACAGCTTGAAAGGAGGAAGTTTCTGACGATCTCTGGGAATGAATTCCACCTTGTCTACTTTTCTCATTTTTCACAACTATATTTCAGCATGTAAATCCTTGTAAAAGAACAGTCTGTGTTCAGAGATGTCTGTAAAGTTACAAGAATAAAAATTACTCACTTGTTAGTAAGGTGGCAATTTTAGAATTCACAGACTCAAAATAGTAGTGAAATCATGGGAAGTCAGAAGTTAGGCTTCAGTGACCATCCTTTTTGATCAATGTTTGTGTTTTAAAACACCAGCTCTCTCTGATTCTGTCCCCTGCTGTTTTCCATTCACATTATCTTTGTAGTATACAATCTATTCAATTATTTATAATGTTTTGTTGTTTTATAGGAGAGCCATATTTATATATTTATTTTATTGATATTTATGCCTAATGTGATTATAATGAGAGGATAAATTTTATTCTGAGTTGAACTTTCCAAAACTATGTTCAAAGATGGATTGATTAATACCAAAACATAACTGGCAAGTTGTAAATATCTGTCCACAAACCAGGAATGTTCTCTTCGCATCATTAAGCGGATACATGAATGGATTTTTGCTTTGAATTTGTATTTCCAGTGTCTTATTAACTTAAGAATTTTAAAATCAGGATTAAAAGTGAAACTGTTGTGTATGGCTAAGGCACTCTTTATGCAGTAGCTTATGATTTCAAGTGCCTTTTGCTTCCAAAAAACCTGCTTATTGCTTCTTACATTGGTCTACTTTTGGATCTGAGAACTGTCTGAGCTTGTTTTTATTGGACAGTGGGGAATGAAAAAACTTTGTCACTGCTTTCCTAGTTTTAAGGATGTCAATGACATCTGAAGATGATGGTTGGCTTATAGCTACCAAGAAATAAGATCTAAGGAGAATAATCAATCAAAGACAGTGAGATGGGAAAGAACTTTTGAAATTGAACTTTGCTTGTTTCAGTGCCCTCTGCTTTAGTTTTAGACTCTGGAATTGCAGTTCTCTATTAAAAAGGTGCTTTTCTCTATTAAAAAGATGATTATTTAATTAGGCACTGAGCATCAATCGTGAAAAATACTGTATGAAAAATACAATGCACGTTAAAACAATGTTTATTTATTTTCTTTTTTAAGCCAGCACAGGGACATCTTTTCATGACTTTATCTGTGTGCTGTTACCTTTCCAATCTAAAGTGTTACCAAAATTTAAAAAAGAGCAAGAGGAAAGAAAAAAAAAAAGGAATAAAATTCCTTATATAAAAAAGGATTAGACATGACTGTATAATGAACAATCTGATGTTAGTATTTCTTTCTGTAGAGTTTTAGCTGATATACCAACCAAGCTGTGTTCAGTTGGAAAGACCAAACTTAGTTTCTAGCACTAGTAGTGAATTCTAGTTTAAATTACTGTCAATAACAATAGAGATAATCAAATTACTTCAACTGACGATTAGTGAAGTCTGTGAGAGGTTGATGTTAGCAGTTATGTATCACTGAAGTTATGAAGCTGCACAGTACAGACTTTCCATTTCAATACAATATTTAAGAAGACATGTCTCAAAACAACATTTTCATTGGCAATATGTTTTAACAATAAGACATATCAAATGAAGAGAAAACATAACTCCCACAACAATCAGAAAAATTTTCTAGATCACAGGTTGCAACCATTCTCCAGCATTCTGGTTGAAAGAGTTTGGGCAACGATTTCTTTGCAGATATCCATTATTGTCAAATTTCAATAGAAGGTCTTGGATGCTTTTCCAGGAGAAGAATAGTTCTTTGCTTTATAAGCTGTAATTTTCAGAATACTCACAGATTTTGTTTATATACATTTCCTAAAACACAGAATAAAAGAGATGAATGCAAGGAAAGACCATCTAAATGTGCTGATTTTAAGGAATTTTAGTGATTAGGTCTATGATTTTGGTTTTGTAGTTTATCCTTGAGTGGAAAAGGTTGAATACTCAGGATTGACTTGGGATTTGTACTCAAATAATGCTCCTATTTCCCCAAAATATAAACAAATATCTTTGTGAAATATAACAAACCTTAAAGAGATCAAAGTGCCTCTTAAAATTCTTATTGCTAGCAACAAGATTGTATTAACATAGCATTAAAATGTTCTTAATGTTGAAATGTTAGTCTGCATGGCACTGCCTTGTGTTTGAATAAGAAGTCAACTCTTATAGAGCTTACATGGAAATATCTAACATAAAGGTAACTGTACATTGATCTTCTTTGATCATGGACATGACGATCCTCCAGGTTCACTTTCTCTTCTTTGTGGTCAAAATACTTCACAGGGCAACTTATTGCTGCTTCATATATGCTGAATGAGAATCTGGAACAGATGTTTGTGCTTGAAAAATAGGAGACTGTTACCGCTCCATGAAGTCCTCTTGATCTTCTTTCTTAAGCTGTAAGAGAACTTTTTAACACCTGTTAAGACATGAATTGTATATGAAAACTCAGTTTTCAAGTTAAAAGCCTAAGAAGGAAGGGAAACATTAAAGGCAGCGAATCTACCACTGTTGGCCTTTAAAACTTCAGAAATGCCTATTAAACTACATATACAGTTTAAATTATTCTGTAATCTTATCATTGTCTGAATCCTACACAGATAATTGCAAGATATCATCTGGAATATGGCATTACTATGGCAGTCCATATGCTTTGTAACAGTTGGTGTTCAAATGAAAACACACAAAGTCAAATAAGAAGGTGGCCCAGGCAATAAAGCCTGGTTATTGGCTGCAACTCAAAATATTTTCCTTTCAATTTGTTGGTTTAAACTGAATTGTATTAACATGTTTTACAACTCCAAAAATGTAGTTACAACATAGCCTTGTCTTTGTACAATAAATTTAAGTCTCAATAAGCTCAACTTGATAATGCTACAAATGATTTGAAGAAGAGTATTAATTCTGTTTTGTTTATCTGAGGTATGCTTTATAAAGTGTCTGTGGTACAGGCTTTTCAGGATGCCTTCATGTGATCAAAAATATTACAGCTCTAGAGAAATACTGACCCAATTTTAAACTCAAAATGTGCTGATGTTTCATGCTTCAAGTACAAAAGGTATGTTTCATTTCAATCTCAAGTTGTTCCTGCAGTTTCATCTTCTTTTTCTGACACTTTTCCTCTTCTGTTTGCTGTGTGTTTCTAAAAAGCTGCCCTGGAATCCTTCTGACAGACAATTTTTCTCATTTAAAGCTATGTACCTTACTCTTTAAACTTGAATCACTGCTAAACTTTTGAAGTGGAACTCTTGATCATCTCTACTTCCTTCACCTAGGTTTGCATCATAGACTCCTCTCTGGATGCATCTACACTAAAAATTTAGTGTGCAGAATGTTGTTGGTTTTTTCCCCCACTGGTGGGGGGGGGAGGGCAGAGACAGGGGTGTATTTTTCTAGGGAGAGCCTTGGTTGGTTTTTCACTGGAAATTTGCCTTGCATTTCAGTGCCTTCAGTATGCCCTGGAGTTTATTTCTGATATGTTCAAAGCCGTTTTCTTCCTGGTGGAAGTAAAATTTAAGTCATGCAAAAGCAATATATATAGTAATGTAATATGGATGTATTAGCTCTGTCCTCCAGTTACTTCTCTCTGTGCCTGTGCCTAAGACATAAAACTGCTGTGAACTTGATTTCAACAGACACCATGTGAAACACAGTCCTAGAATGGTAATAAATCACATTTATTATGATTCAGCTTTAGTCTATCCATACTTCCACTGTAGCAGCCAGTGATGTAGAAGCTCAGTCTGAACATGCAAATTGGATTCCCTTCAGCACAAGGTTACATGGAAGATGGTTTTCATAAGTACTGCAACAGCTAGTATGTGTCTGAGTAGGGGACCATACAACATTGGTGAATTCAGACATACTCAACTGCTTCACTCTAGATTTGCTCCTACTGTACCTTTGTTTGCTATGATAAATGTAATTCTACTCTCCCAGATCTTCATCTAAACCATTGACACTCTAGGGCCCAATTAAACCCTGCTAGCTCAGTCAGTAAATGGCATTCACTGATTCAGAACTTACTCTCAAATTTCCTTTACAATTGGTGAACAGGATGATTCAGGTGCATGCCTCTACTGAGAGTAAAAGGCATTTGAATTAAATATGTTCTCAAATAATCCACTTTGGTTAGATGCCTAAAGTAAGCTGGAATGAACCCAAGCTACTCAAGGCTTATTTGGGGCAATATGGTAGGAAAATAAAAAACACAGTTTAAAGGAGGGATTTTCCTTTAGCTGGAGAAACACTCAAATAATTGAAGGCAGGCTTAAGATGAGGTTTGAAAGCATTTCAGAGTTGTCAAAGTTCCTCTTCTGAGTCCCTTTTGTGTTTTAACATTACTTTTACCTGTAATAGGTTTTCTGTATGTGACAGTTTCTGACCTGTGTAAAGCCCCTCTACCATGTAAGTTGTCCAAGGCTCTCTGGCTCTTGAGTGAGAAACAAAATAAACAACAATAAACTCAAAGCAATGAAACAAAAAAATTCAAGTAGTTGAACCCATGATCAGAAAACAATGCAGGTGGATATTCCAGCCCACAACACTGACAACTTCTAATCAGGAGTTCTTCCATGAGCTGTAAGGTATTTTCTTAGATACAGAAAATATTGGTAATGTACCATAAAACATTGCCATCAGGCAAGTGTACATATATTCAGGATAAATGTGTGTTCAGAAATTCAAAACCTAACATAGATATATCCTATTGCTACACTTCTATACATCAATAAATAAATCTATATTTGTTTCAAATTGTTATGACCCACCCCAGAGGCAGGGTAGCTGAGGGTCTTGTCAGTTAGGAACCTTGGGGTGGGTTAAAGTGAAACAACACTGAATGAGTGGTGTTTATATGGCAGGTTTATTTTAGAACAATTTGGTGGCAATGGAAAGCAGGTATGTAGGCATTTTGGTTACTATCTATAGAAATAGGACAACATAGAAGTATAAAAACATCACTTAAGAAAATATATGAGGGAAAGAAAGAAAGAGAAAGAAAGGATAAGATAGTGTAGAGGAAAGACAGCACAACCCATAGACCCAGAGATGAGACTTGATTGTTGCAATTTAGGTGCCCCTTGGTGATAGTGATAGTCACAGTCTTGATCTATCAGGGTGTGAAGAGGCTGTGAAACATAAACATTCAGATTCAGGTGGATACATTGAGGTACTCCCCTAGGAGAAGAGTTTCATGCTGTCTGATGCAACAGTGTGGATCATGTGCAGTCTTCTGGTGGAAGGCCCCCAAAATGAGTCTGGGCATATTTTGGAGGTCTTTGATGGTTTATGGCCCCTTCTAAGACATGACATTGTTTCCCCCACCTGCATACTTGATTCTGTTGCTCCTTATCAGAAGGGATGAATACCTGTAGACCTAGGTGTGAATGTCCCAATACCTCTTCCAGGGAAGAGTTTTATACCTGAGTTAGTTCTGTAAGGAAGAAAATCAGCATGATAAAAGCATTATCCCATCTCACAGGATCTGTTTCTTATCAGCCTTTTCCATTATCTGGCTCAAAACCCAGCTCATTGCTAAACAAGTTTTAGTTTGTCTTGGTTATCCTCTGGTGGTGGGTGCACACCCCTTCTGCACTTGAGCTGTTCTCCTCCTCCTCCCCTTTGGTTGTGGGGTGCAAACCTGGCCTCAACAAAGCTCCCTGCTGCCTTTGGAAATGGCCTATTTTTTGAGTCATTAACCTTTAACATTTCAGTCTCTCACATAAATAAACTATTTTTTCCTTGCTACCAAAAATTAACATTTTGACCAGCAGTTCTGCTAGAATTGGAATGAGGTCACTAATACCTAAAAAAAGATCAAGTTCTTTAGCTAGAAGAAAAAGAATTATAAAAGCTGGAAACTGGTGTGCATTTATTGCACAACCATGGGGTAAGTTTTTTTGTTCTAGCTATAAGGATTATCCATGAGTCTTGTTTTCTACATATGGGATTAGGTTCTGGGTAATGTCTTTGGACAAAAGAATGAAAATAACATAGACATAAATTATATTGGCTCACATCGGAGTCATTGCTCTGGAAAGGCAATTAACAAAGACTGTGAGCTGAGTTTGCAATATTAAGCCCATCTTTGACTTCACAGTATGTTATAAATTACATCTGTCTCCACCAGTCTGCCCATTGTTTCAAACAAATTCACCATAAGAATTTCACTGTAGTTGAATGAAACTTTTATGTCATCTATCATATATAGGAAGTGCATCCATAACACACCAGCAGTTGTCCTTTTCTGGATTATCTGTTGGCTACTCTATTGCCTAAGAAAATTTCTGCACTTGCCACTGGCTCTTTGTGCTCCTCTTCCATGGTGACAAACTATGTAAGACTCCTTTATCAAAAGATGGGGGGAAAAAAGTCATGTCTCAATTCATCTTTATGAGATTTTCATTATATATGAATAAAGTTGTACTTAATACAGTTTATCAGTCTTTTTGTGGTGTGAGGAACAATTGATTTCAGATTTTATTAATATTAAATTGCATGAGGACAATGAATTCTCATACTTCAGAGTATAAACTCAACTAACTATGGTTAATAAGAAGCAAACTGTCCTACCAGCCCTTTGCAGTTGCCCTTACAAAGCACATAATTTATGTGAGTTTTGTTTTCCTTCATAGTAACAACTTGGTTTATTATCAGAGTCCTGAAACTGGTGAGAGCTCTACATATTTGAGGGAAGATACTTATATACAGAAATAAATTCCATGCAGAGAAAAAGAAAAAGAAAAAGCAAATGGAGGATGTCAGAATGAAAGAAGATAATCAGGTGGTGATACTAGAACTTCACAAGTGTCTTGGGATGAAGGCTGATTTAAAACCATGATTTCTTGATGTATCACAGTGGAGATATTCAGAGAGGGGATGAGGAAGGGGAAAAGGTCATGCCATTTGTTTTACCAAGTAACTAATATGAATGATGAAGCCCTGCTTCCCTGAAAAGGGATAAACATCTGCTTGCAGGTGGGAAGTGGTAAATGAACTCCTTATTTTGCTTTGTTTGCACATGTTGCTTTGCTTCACTTATTTATTGTTATTCTGGCCAACAAGTTTTCTTGCTTTTATTCCCCATCATTCTGGGTGGGGATGAGCAAGCAGCTGTGCTGGAGCTTAGCTGCTGGTCTGGGTCAACCCACCATGGCACTAGAAATAACCTTAGGCACAAGATAACTGATAAGCCTGTGGCAGCCAGTTTTACATTTCTGATACCCCTGCATTTAATGAAAGAGATTAATAGACTGTTTACAACAGTTACAAAGTACAGAATGCAATGCTTGCATGCATACTGTCCATCATGTCAACAAGTCTACCTCAATGTCTATAGTATTACAGGATAAAGTAATTTTCTGCCTTTGAATGCTAGTGAATGTGAAAGCTTTATTTTTTCCCTGTATCAATTTTGCTTGGTGTAGGTATGCTGCTCACATATGCTTCTTTCAAAAACTAATGTGCAAAATCATAAACACAAGCATCCATTTTATTGATGTGTTTAAATTAAGCATTAACAGAAAACAAGAGACTCCAAAATCCCATAAACAACTGCAGTTTATCATCCCCAATTAAAATTCACATGCCATAAACAAATTAGTTACATGCACACAAAGAAGTCACATTTTGTAACTGGATTAGTATGATTAACTCTCTGTCAACCATAGTGGTCTGATCTCATATAGTTAAGGTAGAGGTCCTCATAAGTAAGTCCTTTGTCTCCAAGTAGACTCTTTATATTTTCTTTGTGTATTAGATTTTTAACACATCATTCCTTTTTCTAATTTATTCACTCATCAGCACAGTATTTTGTAAATCTTGGTTAAGCTCTTCACAATGAAATCAGCTTCACCTGCTTAATCCTAATGCTTTACGTTCTAAGATAGTATAAAAAATAAATTATGTTTTAAATATGTATTACCACACCATAACCTGAACTTCAAAATGTCTCATGTTAGTAGAACCCAAGGGGAAAACATTTTATTTGATTTGAATCAGATTATTTTGCACAGCTTTGCAATCTTTATAAATAATCTGTACTTTATGAGGCACTTACTAGAGTGATTTCATCTTGACCTGCTTTGCAGATACAGAAATTAGACAGTCTTCCTGTTTAAAGATCACTCATTTGTGTTTAGAAATCTTCCCATATTCAATCTTATTTTTGGACACGACATCATCGAACTGTAGAATCATAGAATTTTAGGGGTTGGAATGGACCTTACAGATCATCTACTCCCAACCCACTACCATGGGCACGGGCACCTCCCACCAAAGCAGTTTGCTCAAGACTTCATCCAACCTGGCTTTGAACACTGCCAGGGTTAGTACATCCACTACCTCCCTGGGCAACCTGTGCCAGTGTCTCACCACCCTCATAGGAAAAAGCTTTTTTCCAAGATCTAGCCTAAATTTCCCCTCCCTCCATTTAAATCCATTACCCCTAGTCTTATCACTGCAGTTCCTGACAGAGTCCTCTCTGGTCTCCCTATAGGTCCTGCAGATACTGAAAGGCTACTTGCCATGAGTGTCCACCCAACCTGCTCTTCTCCAGGCCGAACAGCCCCAACTTCCTCAGCCTGTATTCATAGAGGAGATGCTCCAGTCCTTTTATCAACTTTGTGGCCTCCTCTGGACTTGCTCCAACAGTTCCATGTCTGATATTAGCTATTATTATCTCCTAGATCCTCCCTGTTACTTTCTTCCTAGTACAGTTGTGTCTGTACTAGATATTGAAGACCTGCTCAGGACAGATCTGTAACACCAAAGCCATATGGCATAGATTTACTCATATCTCTAGTACTTTTTGGTATGTAAGTGCTCCTGATCTGTTCTAATTTGTTTACTATGCTTGGAAGATATTTTGCAGAGTCCTATTCAGCACAAGTGAAAACAGTTCTAGGGAGTGTATCAACTATTTAATCATTCCAAAGTGACTCCCAATGTTCAGGAATATTTCTTTGTTCTCTTTCATTTATGCATGTAAATATAGTTTAATATATTTTTTCCTTACTGTAACTTCTCTCATCTCCTTATTCAGTTCTTTCTTCTCTTCCTTCTGACCTGTCTTGTCCACATCTGTATAGATCTTAATCCCATTAAATCCAAACAGCATGGCATGGACCAAAAAGTTGGATTACCAGAATTAATTCAAACCATTCAAATATTCACTCAAACTTATTAGGATCCTTCCTTGCCCTTAATTAAGATTTAGCATTGATATCTAAAATCCTGTTGATTGCATTTCAAGCCATCTCAAGTTTTCTCTACTAGATATTTCATGCTTCTATTGCATAGCTAAGGGTCACTTGAAATTTCTTCAGCTAGTCTGCTGGAACTACCAGCAAATGCAGTGAGTTTGAGTAGGTAACATGCTGGAGCTTGATAACCCTTTATGTTGGCATTCAGCTTGTCCAATTAGTATTTCTCCTTAAAAATCTAAAAATAGTTTATTTATTTTGTCTTCAGTATCAATTAAAGGAAGAAAAAAGCTTTTGTTTTTATTTAGTGCTTCTTTTTAGTAACTATTTGCATAAACATCTGGTGATTCATGTCTAACATTCCTAGTCTCAATTATTTTTTCTTTCCTCTCTTCTTCATAAAGTATTTAGATTTTTACAGTATAACATAAATGAAATCAAAAAGGCTGAAGTCATTTGATAGCTAAAGTAATAATATAATTCTAAACAATTAGCTAACATATTGGTTTAGTTAAAGAACTACTTCATGATTTGAGCCCCAAAATTTCAATATCTTAGAAAAAAAATAATTAGAGGAAATATGATCAATCAATCACAAAAACTACACTAGAACATGATATGGAGCCTTTTCACGACAGACATGGAATTTATGGACAAACATAATGCTGTGTCCTTCACAGTTAAGACTTCAGACTATAAGGACTGTGCAAAAACTACACAAAGTTTAAGGAAATTGGCAACATAGTGAGCCAAGGGCAATTTCCCATTATATATGGGAATATATAT
>NW_008685319.1:0-1883 GCF_000695815.1 Acanthisitta chloris
CGGGGGCAGGGCGGGCCCCGCTCCGCGGGCGCTGCGGGCCCGGCCCTCTCCAGCCTGCAGGAGCCGTCAGTCGGGAGGGCTGTGGCTGTAGGGCCTGGCAGCTGGCTGAGGCTCCTGCTGCTGCCTGACACGGCAATTGTTGAGGCACAGCTCGTAAGTGGTGTCTAATGAAATGTTCGGTACGTTGCCGAGTCCGAAATCTAACACAGAGCTGAAACAAGTTTAAAACTAGTCTAGTTGTTTAACAATGAAGCACACCTGGTCAGTTGTGCAACTCTGGGGCTTTTTTCTTGTCATAATTCCAAATTTTGCTAATAAGTTGTGGTCATCCACAGAGAAGGGGAGGAGAGATAAGGTTCTATAAGGAATATGTCTGCAAGAAGTCCAATCACAGCACCAGTGTAATAACCATGTGTCATGTGAGTGGAATAATCTGGACTCTGAAGGATGAGCAAAGTAGCAGGATGGATATTAGAGCTTAGTTTAACTATGTGCAAAATGAATCTACTTGTGTGATTGGTTTCTGCACTCTTGATACCGAGTAGTAGACTGAAAGCGGGAATTGAACGGTTAAAGCTGAAAGCATAAAGGATAACTTTACTAATAGCACTATTTCAGCTTAATTAGCAAAATAGCAAGGATTGCATAGTACAGATGAGAAGCTACACTAATGGTATTGTTTTGGCTTGGTTGGTGAAACGATGCCCCTTATCTATAAGGCAGTGGAACTAACTAGACTCAAACCTTGGCAGTAGAAGGAAAACTAAGACTATATAAGGTGTGGAATGGAGAAACAAAATGTTCAAGATAGAGGCAAGGTCAGCAAGGCATGCAAAACTGTACAAAGGGGTAAATGGTTGCATAATAAGGGTGTCCAAAGGGTACTGAGCAAGAGGAGGCACTTCATCTTCACGACCACCGAACAACCACCAGGACCGTGGGACTGATGCCAGGAGGGAGGAGACAAAGGAGGAGTATATGATAATGATTTCTGAGAACTAATTATAATAACCACCTATTCCTGGAAATAACGAATATGTATGAGCATGTAATGTATATGAACTGTGAAGTTTTTGTCCCTGGTTGCACAAGTTTGGTGGAGCGATCCCCCTTGTGCCCAGCCCTGAATAAACAAACACCTGCTACTCAGAGATACAAGTCTGAGTAGTTCTTTTCCAGCCTTTTCTCGGCAGCACTCTAAGCCACGAGGAAACTCATTCTAATTAAGTATTCATGCACATCACAAAATCACAGAATCATTAAGGTTGAAAAAGACCTCTGAGCTCATTGAGTCCAACCTATGACCTAACACCACCATGTCAACTAGACCATGGCACTGAGTGCCATGTCCAGTTTGTCTGTGAACACCTCCAGGGGCGGTGACTCCACCATGTATCTGGGGCAGTCTGTTTGAATGTCTAATCACCCTTTCTGTGACGAAATTCTTCCTAATGTCCAACCTAAACTTCTCCTGGCACAGCTGTGTCCACTTGTTCTGTCAGTTGTTACCTGGGAGATGGGGCCAACCCCCACCTGGCTACAGCCTGCTCTCAGTTAGTTGTAGACAGCCATAAGGCCACCCCTGAGCCTCCTCCAGGCTAATCAACCCCAGCTCCCTCAGCTGCTCTTCATATGACTTGCTCTCCCGACCCTTCACCAACTTTGTTGCCCTTCTCTGGACACGCTCCAGCCCCTCAGTGTCCTTTAAGTGAGGGGCCCAGACCTGGACACAGTGCTTGAGATGTGGCCTCACCAATGCGGAGTACAGAGGGATAATCATTTCCCTAGCCCTGCTGGCTGCACTGTTTCTGATACAAGCCAGGATGCTGTTGCCCTTACGGGCCACTTGGACCTGGTACTGGCTCACATTCAGTTGGCTGTTG
>NW_008685319.1:2306-33903 GCF_000695815.1 Acanthisitta chloris
GAAATAGAATTTTTCAATACATGTGTAGGATACTGGATCCATGTTGTTATTGTAAGCTTGTAACTCCCAAAGAAATATAAGTCAAGCCCATAGGTTTTCATTAACTCTCTCCTAAGCTAAACCAAATTTTGTTTGTCACTGCCTGTTGACATAGGGCATCCACATCTAGAGACAGGACCAAAATCATCATCTCAATATCCAATCTGATGTCCGACAGCCACCATCTCTTCATAATTTTAGCAGTTACCTGGAAGTAATGAAGTCACAGCTTGTGAGATTGATTTGCACAGTAAATAATTAAGAAATAACTTTGAAGATAGTTGGCTACTACAGAGTAGTTTTCATTGTTCAATAGTTGATTTTAATTATAGAGTATGGACTTTAACACATTCAGAAGCAAGGCTGTCTAGGAACAGAGAAGGCATGTGTACATTGCACAGTCGAGAATATCTGTCTAATGGAAAGCTTTACCACTGAGAAGGACTTCTTATGTAGTCATCGACAGCCAAAAGATACCTGAAGCACCACTGCAGTTTATTAGTGTACAAACAGTTTGTAGGAGAAACAGACACTGTGCAGTTCTACTGTCAGTGATTCTAAAAGAATGCTGAAAAATTGTGGATGGCAGCTAGAGGTACAAAATAACTTTGTAGGCTGAAAAAACTATTTCACAGTGGGAACAGACAACATACGTAATTTAGCAGGACTTAGTAGGCAATAATGTCTTTGAAGCATCCACAGAGAGTTAAGATAATGCTGAGGTCTAGTCGAAGAGATGAGTGTTTATTAAGATTCAGTTACTGCACGATGAGCAGTGATAAGACATTAATTCTTAAGAGGATTTTTTAAATCAAGTAAGGTTGTGGCATATTGCACTGTAAGTAGCATTTCCTACATGAGTAGTCATTCTGAAAGAATTTGAAACTGTACAGATCTGTTTTCACATCACTTCCAGCTTCATCTCCCTCTTTTGTAAAGATGACTGAAGAGAGACCTAGTTTTGTGACTTGGCTTCTCCTGCAAACTGCTGGGGTAGTGAACTTCCTTTGCTCTCGGTTTCTCAGGCATTGTGCATGTGTTAGTCCAAGAGTGCGTAAGGCATCAATAAAGCTTTTACTACAGTGTGCAAATAAGCCATAGCTTGCGTTGGGGCCTATGTTTGCAGTCCATTAGCCTGTCTTGTTCCTCTAGCATCTGTGCAGAACTTGGAATATGTCTCATATTAGAAGCTGTGCATGTGCATCTGATGGGGCTCTCCTCTCATCTCAGATTGGCCTTTGGTGCACAAATGGCTTTACTGAATCTCAGAGGAGGTGTGTGAAGCTGCAGGGGAGTCTGGAGGGCCATATAGCAGAAGACCAAAGTAATATAGTCATTTGATCTGACATTCTGCTGTGACTGAGATGGATCAAACCTTCCCACAATATAGGGTCACATTTATGACTACAGGCGGCAGAGATTTTATAACAACTGAAATTCACAGAGTAGCCAGAGTAGGGGGTTTGGAATCCCAATACATGACATAAAAGCAATAGAATTTGAGCAAGAACTCACAAGAAAAAATTAAAACCTCTGAGTGAGATTCAGAAACTTGTGTTGGAAACCTTTTAGAATACTTTGCATAGGAGTGCTGCTGTCTGTTCTTAAGGGTAAGCCATCTTTAGGTAAAGATGACAACACAGAGACATTAAGGCTGATGAGATTAAATTGGGTCATAGTGTAGAATAACAGCTTATCTGGCAAATGTCTTCAGAAGTTACAGGCAGAGCCAAAGTACTCAGTCTTCCATGCAATACGTCAAAGTCAGCATTAATGAAAGCATAGAGAGATAGTGATAAAATATTTTGAAAATGATGGGTTTCCATATTACAGTAGGCAGTTCTAACCTCTCAAGATTAGACAAGATTTGCAAAAATGAGTAGAAATGTAATATCACTAGAACAAGAATTATTGTGTAGGTGAAAGACTAGCACGATTATATAGCAAAAGAACAATTCAGGATGCACTGCAAGGACAAATTATTTTCTGCTTCTGTCCAATTGAAGATGTGTTTCAGTATAACATCTTAATCAGTGTCCAGAAAACTTGGACAGAATTCATTTTTATCAGATGACACCAAAAAGGGGGGAACAGTCAGCACACCACAGGGTTTTTATCCAGAGCAACCATGTCTTGTCACAACCAGTGCTTTGCAGAAAGTGAGCAGGCTTAGGTTTCGGAACCACTGGCTAAGGGAATATGGGTTTTTCCGCAGACTACTGGAAACCTGTAACAATTCAACTTTATTTGTAAAAGTGCTCTTGTTATGAATTCCCAGTCTTAGTTTTCTGTCTGCTTTAATGTGTGTGGGTCAGCCATGAAGGAATTCTTTGGCCTTAATGTGCCAGAAATGCAGGTGTGTTGTAAGGTGTATGGAAGGCATTTTCCCAATTAAGATTAAATTTAGTGACTCTAAGGGAAGTATTGGTGAGGAAGTAATTTTGCATGAACACAACAATGGAAATTAAAATGTGCTAATGTGCTGGCATTTTCACTCATTAAAGACTTGGTTTATTTGCTTATAATCCTATATGGAAATAGTTTATAGCCTCATGTAGCCTTAATTGCTGATGCATTGTTCTCCAAGACCTGTGTTTTGTGGCTGGTAAAATAATTCATCTCTGTTCAAATGAAACACTCCTTAGTAGCGCTGCTCACAGGACAAGGAACTCTTACATATTCCATATTGAGAATGGACAAGATTCTGTGGGTTTTTTCAGGGGCCAGATGAAGCTGATGTTAGCATGTCTCTGCTATTTGGAGGACCTAGCATTTCAACATTGAACATGATGCAGCTGGAATGAAATGTTAAGGATGGGAGAGATCCAAGGACTGTTTGGAAAGGGAGAAACAAATGGCATACAAATGCTCTCTCTTTCACCTCTAGCTGTGTAAGGAAATCATCTGTAAACTGCAAAAATCATTCACTGGGAATGAGTTTGCCTCCAGGGAAGTTAGTGTGTGTTGCCTGATTCAACCATGATTCCAGGATAGCAGTTCCTATTGATCCTGACGACTGTCAGATATATGGTGATCTGTATAATATTAATTAAACCATAAGCTCACCCTTCTAAGTGTAGGAATTCACAGCTGAATTAAAACTTTTTGGTTTGGCCTTGCACTGTAGGATTTTTGTGTTGCAAGCAGAATTCCCCAAGCACTGGTACTTGTTCCCTGGCACAGATGATATCCTGCCAAATGGAAAATCTGTCAACATTTGTTTGGGTAATAAAGTCTTTACAAATATATGGCTCATTGCCATAGTTGTTTGGCACAGACAGGAGAAAATGTAGAAGCTTCACTCATGCATAAGGGGTCATCTGCTTGCTCTAAAATTGAAGAGGCGAACAGTCATCTAGAGGAAAGGAACACTCAATACGTTCATAGCCTTGAATTGTGTGAAAATTGTGAGTGAATGTCCTCAGAGATTCACATAGACGTAAAAATAGTGGGTTTGTGACAAAAAGGAGTCGATGGTCTCCTTATATAAATTAATGGTTCTCTCCTCTTACTGTGGATTGCATTCCAGGGCACAGGTGGAGATTTGTGCATGCTCAGTTGTGTTACTGAGCAGATGGATTGTTTGCCATTGTATGACCTGGAGCTTCTATCAGAGCTTATGGCATTATTACTGGATGTAATTAATTGTCACCATCAAGCTTGAAAGGCATGATTATCATGTGGTATCTTGCTCAGTTGTTCACTAGTAGGGGAGGTTGCTCTGCTGGCCGCCCAAAGATGGCAGCTGGTGGTTTTGCTGCAATTATTTGAAAAAACTGAGGAGGTAGAAAGGGCTTAGCTGATGTAAAAGTACTGAGTGCTTTCTTAAGAACTTAAGCATCTTAAACATCGCTCATTTGGATCCTTTTCCATTGATATATTGATTTCAGCTAAGACACTAAAAATTATACTACTTGTGAGGAAAACACTGACTGTCAAAGACTGAATTATATGGCTCTGTTGTTGTCCTTTGGACAGCTTTGCCAGATCTTTCCATTACTTCAAAGGTGTTGAATAGCACAGGGACATGGGACTACAACAATTAGGAGTCCTCAGATGAGACCTTTGAAGATGCAGTAACATTTACTCATAGGTACTTTCTATCTTCCTGTGGCCTGAGAAGGAGCCCTTCCTGTTTCACAGTGGTTAAAACTGCCCCCTAAAATGTCAGTTTGTCTGGACTGTCTGCTAGTTAGTCTGCAAGTACTGTTTACCTAGTTCTGCAGCACTGGTAGCTGACAGTAGAGGCTTTTTACATCTGGTTTTTAAATTGTCTTATATGGATAACTGTTAATCTTAGAAGGTCATATCCTGGGCTTTGTGCTATCAACTCTGGTGCTTTCTTTGGTCAGAATTTTATGGCACAGAAGGATCTAGCAGATTAAGTTTCATGTGTGTTCCCCTCAGTCATCAGCCAAGAAAGTAGTGTTCTCTCATGCACAAGGAGTGACCATGGCTTTAAATATTTCTGTGAATTTTTAATCCATTGCTAACTCACTTCTGGGCACAGTATATTTGGCATCTGTTAACAGAAAAATCAAGGGATTTAGTTACCCATACCTTCTGAGAACATCATAAATACTGAGATGACTGCATTCTAATCATTTTCTTGACACTTTTTGTCATACAGGTTCATAGCCAAGAACATTATGAGGCTGCAGCGTCTGGGGATAACCCATGTTCTGAATGCAGCAGAGGGGAAATCATTCATGCATGTGAACACTAATGCAGAGTTCTATGAAGGCACAGGCATCAGATACCATGGCATTAAAGCTAATGATACACAGGAATTTAACCTCAGTCGCTATTTTGAGGAGGCAGCTGATTTTATTGAGAAAGCACTTTCCCAGAAGGATGGTAAGGCAAACTGAAATACTTTTCTACTGTGTTTTCTGTGCACTGCTTGTGTTTCTTAGCAATTTACTGTTTAAAATGGTTCTTTGCTCAGATTATGAGCAGAACAACCAAGGCAGGAATTTAGGTCAAGGCCCTGGATCAAAACCACCAGAATATGCCATAAGACAATTTAGTCTTCAGTTTACACATGTAGGTCTCCAGTATATGGCAAAGGAAAGTCTATCATTGTAGGGGTGACCTTGAAAAGGGAAACAGCTGCTGCATCTTATAATAGTGCCTTTCTGGGAAGTTATGTTTTGATTTTTCCTTAGAAGTTTAAATCACATTAAAATAATTTTTAAAAGCTCAGGATCTGAAAGTTGTTCTAGGACACTAGAAATTAAAACTCCAAGGCAGAAGTGATACCAGTTATGCACTGCTGAAGAGTACTCACATAATCTGTTATATGGGGGGTTTTCCAAGTGTACAGTAAGGATAGAGACTGTCGCCTTACAGTTTTTATTACATTAATTCAATCAGATATTTTATGTGTCGATTGCCTCTTTATTTCCTAGGATTGCAGGAAGGCTGAATATTGTATTTGCAACATTGTCGGTTGCCACATTTCTCTACAGTGTGTTTCCTCAGGGCAGAAATCCTAAGACATAGTGCAGTGGGTCAGGTGGTGGTGTTGTCTGACTATTTCAACATACCAGTTATTTCTACACATCCTTTATTTCTTTCTTGCGTCATGATTGAACATGAAAAAGGAGGAATGAGAACTCCCAGAATTCAGTTCTTTCTCTGAAGTGGGCAAGGGGTACTAGAACTGTGGTGTGGTTTTTGCCAGATGGAAATAAATTTTGCATCCAGTTTGGTGGAGTATGAAAAATGCTAAAGATTGAAATGCAGCTCTTGCAGTTATCATTGTGACTCACTGAAACAGGCTGCAGGGGGAAAGACCGTTTAACAATGCCAGCTCTGCCATGACTTCCCTGCTGAGTTGCAGAGTCAATCTGAATTTGTAGTAGCAGTTCTATTTGCTGATTCTTGAATACTTTCTCCCTAGCCCTTCCTTCTTCCCATGTTCAATATCATGCCCTGTTTCCTCTACCTTCTCACTCCAAGCAGCATGAGGGGACAGGGAATGGGGGTTGCAGTCAGTTCATCACACATCTTGGCCTCTCCTTCCTCTTCTTTCTCTTCATCAGCTCCAGTGTGGCATCCCACTCACAGCAGACAGTCCTTCACAAAGTTCTCCAACGTGAGTCCTTCCTGAGGCTGCAGTTCTTAATGAGCTGCTCCAGTGTGGGTTCCTTCTTCCATGGAGTGCAGTCCTCCAGGAACACACTGCTTTAGCACTGGTCGTCCACAGGTTCACAGGTCTTGCATGGGTTCCTTTACCCACAGAGCCACAGGTCCTGCCAGGAATCTGCTCCCACACAGGCTTTCCATTGGGTTATGGCCACATTTAGGAGTATTCCCCTGCTCTGACTCTGGCATGGGGTCCCCCATGGGTTGTAGTTGAATATCTGCTCTACTATGGACCTCCATGGGTTGCAAGAGGACAGCCTGCCTCACCGTGATCTTCCTCACAGGCTGCAGGGGAATCTTCTCTCCAGCACCTAGAGTACCTTCTCCCCCTCCTTCTTCACTGATCTTGGTGTCTGCAAAGTTCTTTTCACATGTTCTCACTCCTCTCTTCCTCTCTCTCACCTGCTGTGGCACAGAAGGTTTTTTCTCCCTTCCTAAATATGTTATCCCAGAGGCCCTACTGCAATCACTGTTGGGTTTGGCTGTTGCAGGTCCATCTTGGATGCACCTGACACTGGCTCTGTGGGACATAAGGGAAGCTTCTCATATCTTCCTGCAGAAGACACCCCTGTAGCCACCATCACCAAAACTTTGCCATGCAAACTCAATAGAACCCAACTAATGTAGAACGAGTTCCCTGATCAGTTATCTGGAAGCATTTTATTGGTGCTAGCAAACAGAATGATTAGATGTTTCTGGCTCTGGTTGCTGCACAGTCAGCAGTTCCATTTACTTGAGTGTTAATGTGGCTTCCTAAATAGCCAGAGAAGTAGCCAGGTGTGATCCAACATAGCATAGGAATTGGCAGCAATGCAGCAAAAAGGCTGAATATCTTTGAAGACATGCACTACATGGAAAACAGCATATTTCTCTTTCTTCCATGTATTTTAAACTTTGCTTCATTTGTTTATGCTCTCTGGTACTGGTCATCTCTGGGGGCAAGGTTTATTCTAAGCCATGAAAGATTGGAGAAGTGCAGTAAATAGACACAGTTTGACTCTTGTAAAATAGCAGCAAATATATTTTAGTGTGACTGATATATGTTTTCATTTGCATTATCCTTCATGACAGACTGTGTAGCTACTAACAGAGTCATAGCATCTTCCTTCCAAGTTCTGCATGTCCTCTGTAGCATTCAGAATTCACAGTTCTCAAGCTGCCAAAGGACTGATACCGTTACCCTTTATGTCCTAGCTATTTGGTGTTGCTTTTCAAACATATATTCCAGTGTAACCCAAATTATGGCCTGTCTTCCCCGCAGGACAAGTGTTCGTGCACTGTCGTGAGGGCTACAGCCGCTCTCCCACACTGGTCATCGCCTACCTCATGCTTCGCCAGAATATGGATGTCAAGTCTGCGTTGAGCACAGTGCGACAGAAGCGAGAGATTGGCCCCAATGATGGCTTTCTAAGGCAACTTTGCCAGCTCAATGAGCAGTTAGTGAAGGAGGGCAAACTGAAGCCCTAGAACAGAGCACTGTAGTATTTATTTTTTGAGTTTCTCAAACCTTTAGAGGATATGCTTTAGAAACCCAAACCCCAACCACCAAGCTGTCATCTAAAGTGAGAGAGACAGAATTCTTGCTCGTATAATAAAAATATCTTTCTTGAACTCTGGGAGTGTCTCGTGATGACACAAACTTTCACTGGAGCTGTTGCAATAAAGAGATGTTTTTAGCGGGGTGAGTCCAGTGATAACAGCTGTCTTCACATGTATTTCAGAGCCCTTGCAGACTCCATAGCATATGTGGTTTGCATTCACATGGAATGTGATTCGTTCAAGCTTTGTCATGTGTCTCACCAGTTTCTGAAAGCCCCAACACATCTCTTCACTCACTTTTAATAGAAGTACTGTAATTTCTAAAGCTTTTTCATGCACATAGGTGCCTAAACTTTGAGTGTAGGAGCTTCAAGGAATGGAGAAGCATATATCCAAATGTGTGGATGCACTTGTAAAATGAAGTGTGTAGAGTGTTTAGTCTGGGTTTATGCAATACACAGTGTGTGATAGTAAAGCCATTCAGAGCCCATTCTTGATGCACGCTGTATTTCCAAGAACAGTTGTTGTGACTGACATGGAATCTGATATTAAATGTTCTTTTACTTTTGTTTTGAAATCATATTAGAAAAAATTTGAAGAAAAAGCTTGAGCAAGGAAGAAATAATGTTTGTATTTAGGGGTGCTTGTACTGGATGTATTATAAAGTCCCAAATATTGGAATATAATGATTGCCAAAGGTTGTATGGAATTACAGTGTCTTTCTCCCTTCTTTACTCTCACTGTTAGCACAGTATGGAATGAGCACGTATGCAGATTACTTCCAGTAGGGCAGCACGGTGTTTGCAGAACTACACTCCTGACTGGAGTCACTAAATACAAATGAGCGTTGTAATGTACCACATTCAATAGGAACTATTTACTTTCTGCTAAAATAAATTATGTCTTACAGTCATGTTGCAAATTCCTCTGCCTATTTCAGCTGGCCAAGAAGACCTTGTATGCCTCTAATCCACAATGGGTATTTCGAAATTTCTCTTTCTGGTTGTAGTAAGAAAGATTGTATAAAGCACAGGAATTAAGGTTTCTTTCCATGTAATACAGAATTGAGAGGATATTGGAAGAAATATAGCTTCTTATTCTTCTGAAACTGCTGTGCACCTGCCCTGTGCTGTGAGATGTTCCTTACAAGCATGCTAATTGGGGAAGGTACTTGTTAAAACAACTGGTTGTTGCAAACAGCAACACTATGTTTTTGGATTTGAAACCTCTGACTTATAGCTAAAATAGTGTGATCTGGATTTACATTAATATGTTTGTCCTGAATAGCAGTGTGGTAATTTTTGTGTGGGCCTTGCAGATAGAAAGCACTATGTAGGAGAACACTGCATGTTCTGTGAGTTGAGAAACAAACTAATGTCAGATATATCTTCCTCCTCAGCAAAGAACAGCAGAAAGGATATTTGCAAGGTTTATTTTCATCTTTTAGGTATTTTCATTGAGCTGTCTTCTGTTGTCCAGAACTAATGAAATCTCTGATGCTAAAACTAGAAGCAGGACTTTTTTTCCCTTATTTTATGTTTTAAATTAGTTCTGCTAGCTTACTGTAATGTTTTTAGCACAGAGAGACTATCTAATGGAATCTTACTTCATTTAGCACAGAGGTTTCTTCTAAAATTACTTTCTGGACTTCACCAGTGAGTAAAACTGGGAACAGAATAGGCCTGAGCAGTGTCTTCTAAGGGTTTGGTTGTGAGAATTGGTGTCCTATTAATTTCTTCTATTCTGCAAATAAAGCCTGGAAATAATTAAGTGTTGGTTGTGTTTTAATTTTCATTGCAGAGTGCCAATGTCGCTGGCTAGCTGACTCACCAGATGGAGCTGTAGGCTTGTTCTTCTCTAGTCATCGTTGAATCCCTGGACAATGCTATTGTGTGAATCCAGTGTATTATTATCTGTGGAAAAGGCCACCAGAACGACTCATCAGTCTCTGGTGGGAGAGCACTAAGATTCCGTCTGTTCTTGGTACTTGCAGGAGATCACACCATATCATTCAGACTGTTACATTCATACTGTATTATGTGACTTGGCAAATTCATAAGAGATAGCTAAAATCTGCTTGGGCAAGTCTGTCTTAGCAGCATCTTAGGAAAAAAAAACTGTTTGAGAAGCAAATGAGTTCTTCTTGATCATGGCAAAAACTGAATTCCTGGGCAGTGTGTAAATTTTGAGCCATTGTCCATAGATAAGCTTAAATTGCAGACTTACATCTTAGGGCCTGGATACTGAACAGAACCCCTTTTGGCCCGGGTGTGGGCAGAGGAGGGTGTAGAGTGAGCACCTGAAGTTAGAAGGAACAGAACTGATTTCAGAAACTGTTTTAGATGTACCTGCCTTCATTGTACAGTGTTGCTATGCAAGCACTTTGGGACAGATGCCAAGTCCAGAAAGCAGCAGCAACAGATTTGGGCTAAGTACATGATGCCAATTTACTCCCTGTACCTGGTCCTCTAATCTGTCTGATTTCTTCTGAGCATAGTGTGCTGGGCTTGGCTGGGGTAGAGTTCAGTTTGTTCACAGTGGCTGGTATGGAGCTGTGGTTCAGATTTGTCCTAAACACAGCGATGATAATGTCGAGATGTTTTTGTCACTGATGAGCAGTGCTGACAGAGCCACTTTTCTGCTTCTTGTACTGCTGTGCTGGCAAGGGAGTTGGTGCATGGGAAGTGGCGGGAGACACAGCTGGGACAACTGACCCCAACTGACCAAAGGGATATTCCATACCATATGGCATCATGCTCAGCATATAAAGTGGGGGGAAGAAGGAGGTAGGGGGACATTTGGAGTGGTGGCATTTGTCTTCCCGAGTAACAGTTACACGTGATGGGCCCTGCTCTCCTGGAGGTGCTGAACACCTCCTGTCTGTGGAAAGCAGTGAATTAATTCCTTGTTTTGCTTTGCTTGTGTGTGTGACTTTTACTTTCCCTGTTAAACTGTCTATGTTAACCCAGGAGTTTTCTAGCTTTTACCCTTCTGATTCTCTCCCCCACCCCACTGGTGGGCAGTGAGCTAGGGGCTTGGCTGCTGTTGGGGTTAAACCACGACACATGGCTAAGCATGATGTTTTTTCCAGCTCAGAAAATAGCATCTCAGTTCTGAATATAGTATAGGTGGGATATAGAATATATAGGTGGGAATATAATATAGGTGGGATATTATTAATCCCACCCTGGCAGGTGAGGTGATAACTTTTTTCTTTTTCTGTCCTTCATTAACCGTGCAAAAATCAGTTGTTTGTGGGGGGCTGCAGTCCAGGCCATGTCTGCTTTGTTGCAGAAAGGACAGTGAGCACATGAGCAGCTAGAGTATGTGAAAGTATGTTTCTGTAATTAAGGAATCTGAATGTGGGATTTGGCTTCTCTTGCCTCCTATTAGGCTCCCCTCCTAGCTTGTGGGCTAAATATAGCTTCTGATTTTTACATTCATAAATTTTTAGAGTATTATTTCTCCCAGTGGGTAATACAGATATATGTTAAGATAGTTAATAGAGGGGATTGTGTAAGTACTTAAGAGAAGCTACATCGAGAACATGTTGATGTTTTTATGTGACAGTTGATTGCACTAAATATTGGTCTCTAGTTCACTGTTGGCCTGCACCGACAGTGATAGCTTTTGGAAATATTCCTTAGGCAGACATTACATGAAAAGAAGCTAACAGAAACTGAGCTTTGGTAGATACATACAGCTCTGAAGTCATTTAAATAGGGGAGTGAATAGGTAACAATGATTCAGTGATTACTAGTACTCAGCTTTGTTCTGCTCACCTGTTCTGCTGTTCTCCATGGTGCCACAAGCTGTGAACTTGGTTTGGACAAGGTCCCTAATGGTGAATACACATACAAGGTGGTATTCCTATCTGGTAAAATTTATACCAAGTTAAAAATCTTTGTTTAGTTCCTGGTCATCCTTTATGACTTGTTCAGTTTATCTGAAAGCCAAAAATAGGCTTACTCGTAAGTGAGCAAAATTATGCTTAGAAGAACGTTTGCAACAGCTGAGTGTTTGGGTTTCCTATATTTGTGAGACCACCATTAACTGTTTTGCCAAAAGGAGAAAGTTATTAGTGAAAGATAATCAATGCCACTGATGATGATTATAGAGAAAAAAGAATCAGCATATTGGAGGGGCATTATGTGACAACAGTCTGTGTTAAAGAACGATATCTTGATCGGCTGAGGAGGAAAAAAAACTTGCAAAAAGTAAACAGTTTATTGTGTTCCTCCTTAAGAACAGAGTGATTTCTGAGATGGTAGTGTGCCTGAGATGTGGGCTAGAGGAAAGGAGGAAGGGGAACTGTCAGTAAGGGCACACTGTTGTATGATTGCTTTTAGGCGTTCTGTGGAGTATTTGGAAAGGAGGGCTCTTGTGAGCATGCTGATCTCTATGACTTTAGGCAGAGCAAAAGAGTAGGTGAGAAAACATCTCACAACGTATTTCAGATGCCATTATTTTAGGAAAGGACCATTGTAGAGAGCAGGTAAGCTAATCATACTCAGTACCACTAGTGCATCTGCTGTGTGTCTGTGCATGTGTGAGGCTGAAGAGGTGAAATGTCCTCAGGTCATTGCTGTTTTTTAAATACATTATTTATCATCAAGGGAGAATACACTTTCACTTTAAATTTTGTGACAACTGTTTTCTGTGCCAGGTCAGGGAGATTGTCAGAATGGAATGCAAGCCTTAGGTAATGAGTCTTACAGTAGTAGGGAAAAGTCAGACAGTGAATCACTTTTGAATCTCTTCTACAGGAAATATTTTCATGATAAAGTATGTGACAAACATGGCAGTTACATACACAGCTGTCCCTCCACTGCTTTAAGCAAACAAGCTATGATGAGCTCAGTGTGGTAACTAACCTTACTGAAAGTTGAGATGCTTTCTGATTAATGTAGTTAACCTAACATCACTTGCAAGAAACTTGAAAGTGTATGTCATCTTGAGACAAAGAAATGATACAGCTATCACCACTATCATCTTATTTTTGCAAAGAGGAATATCATGGGTGAGATTTTAAAACATGACACATGAGTACATCTTGGGCATAGATGCCCTAGACTTAAGGTCATCATTTCTCTCTTCTTGTTGGTTGGATCATGGCTGGAAATCAGTCTGGTCATGTTCTTGTATTTAAAGTAAGCAAATGTCCTGTATTCAACACCTGCACAGAGTGTCAGCAGGAGGAGTAGTATGCAATGAATGTAAAGCAAATGCAAATGTGGTGTTTTGGGGTTTTTTTCCCAAGTGTTTAAAATGTGAGAAAGAGCACATCAAAAAGCATGATGTGCCACGTCCTGGCTGTTTACCCTAACAAAAGTATTCCAAATAGCTGTTTTTTAAGGAAAACTAAACGAAACCAGAGCTCGTACTGAAATGAAGCTCTTCCCTGTTTCTTCCAGTGTATTTGTGAAACAAAATGTAGAGCTCTTTGTTTTTGGAAAGGGAAGAAAAACTACGCCCCCACAATCATTTTCCGGCAGAGACTGAAAAGCAGAACTACTGAGTTACAGTTTCTAGATTTACTCACTTGAATAAAGTGAGCAAGGGGGAGAGGAAGAGCTAGAGCAAAAGTAAAAAGTCTGAAAAACCTTGGAAAAGACAATAGCCAAATTTTCAAATACAGATGGAGGCAGAAGCAGCTTATAATTATACCATTGTTAGAAAAAGAACTGCAGAAAGACTTATCAGGTTGCAATTAATTCTAGTCTTGCCAATTGCCATTTGCTGCCAGGCTCAAAAATGAAGTGAATATGAGAAGTTTTTGCATAAAGGTTGTAGAATATTGTCACTAACCCACCCCCACACACCCATTATATTTCACACTGACAAAAGCTAAGATGAATGAGTTGTTGTCTGGCCCTTCCCACTTTGTATAGTCATTGGCTGGCTTGGTTCTAAAAAGGATTTTAAAAAGGGGAATAATGTGCCTTTGCCTGGGATCCGAAACTGTGAGGGTGCTGAAAAGCTAATCTGTGAGCTGCCACCATGCAGATCTCTTGGGCTGTGTGCACTGTCTGTGTGCTGACACAAATTGCATTCCAGTCTGCGGAAGGGTGGCAGATGTTTAAAAATGATGCTACAGAAATAATTCCTGAGATCACTGAAAATACAGAAACGCCAGTGGAACAGACTTTCAGCAACAACAACACAATGAATCAGGCAAAACATGGAGGAAGACACATACAACAAGCTTCAGACCCTAACGGTAAGAAAAATATCACTATTACTGTTTGGACCCTAACAGACTATTTGTAAAGGAATACTTGTTATCATACATGTTTGCTTATGAAAACCTTTAGGTATAGCCCAAATACTTGAAGTGATAGGGATTTACATTTAGTGTTGAAGAAGTATGAATATAGATGTGAGAAGGAATACGCTGGAGTTTGCTGTTGAACATATGGTCTATCTGTTGAACCATTCTTGGTAATACAATGTGCATTGCTGCTCTACCCAGCTGCTCTTTGCAGACAACTCCAACACACAGAACCTGTAGGAGATATTACCTGCAAGTCTTTGTGTTTTGTGCTTCAAAGCATTGTGGGGAAATATCACAAGTCACCTTTCCCTCTTTAATGTTAGGATGGGGAAATGGAATGACAGTGGAGATAATAAGTTCTTAATATCTAGGAAAAGTCACACTAGTGATGCCTAAGATCACACATCAAAAGTGGCACATGGAGGTTGTGTTCAGGTAGATGAGACAGTACTGCTCAGTGTCCTTTGCTAACCGCCAACAGATTCCAGCAGCCAAAAATGCTTTTATGAATAATTAAAGCATTCCTAAGGGGAATTCATGCCTAAACGAACTGGGGGGGGCTTTATTTTGCAGAGGTGTGTGGTCTTGGAGTCAGGCTACTTTAACAGCACAGGCACGCTGCATAATACATTGTCACTGCATTTGGCCAAATGTCTAAGTTTAGCACCAATGTAAAACACAAGTTTTGTGAGGAGTGACAGGAGATGGGGAGCTAACACCAAACAGAAAAAGGTAGTTTTAAAAAAGTTTTCCACAGGAAAATAGGGCAAATTTGGTCCTCCAGACACAGCACAAAGCACATAGCAACAGATCAAAATTATCTTTTCCACTATTGTGCACTGCAGATCTGAGCTAGTCTTTTTCTGGGGACAGCTGGAAGGGAATTGTGATCTTCTGCTGCAGATGTCAGTTAAGGTGTTTAAAACACATTATTTAAAAAGATAAAAAGTAATGTTTTTGCGAGTGTGACCTTATAAGGTTCTTAAATCCCTACAAGGGGGAGCACTGTGTTCTCACGGGCAGCCCCACCAACCACGGCAAGGCAAGTTGTTTGCTGTTACCTCTGAATACCTTCATTTATTTAGGCTCTTACTACTCTGACATCAACTCAGAGGAATCTGCCCCACTGATATGTGCATGTTTTTTAAAGTGGAAAGGTCATTTACTTAAGAAATCAGGAGGGAAGGAGAATGGACAGTTATTCCAGATATGCAATGGTCTTGCATGCTTAATTTAACGTTTTTAACACAAGGAATCAAAATTATAATCCAAAGTGCCAGACCTTTCTGGAACATGTGAAGTTGCACCAGACATGAATAATTTTGCACTATGTTGACTTGCACACTTACAGGATAGGGCATACATGCACACAAAATAAACCTGTACAGCGGAGGTCAATGCCTTTATATTGAGCTGCGTCTGCCTATGCATTATGGTGGTACAGTATACCTGACCCTAAGCATTATTTCTTACATAGACAGTCATCATTTTCTTAACAGTTTAGGGAACTTGGGAGTAAGATTGAGTGGAGTTCACATGTGTGTAGCTCACAATGCAGTTCAGTTGTCAGTGGTTTTGTCACAGCTGACCAGGATTGTTCAATTTCATTAAAGCCCTTCAGATTTCTAAAAATGAAATCTGCTAGCTGTAAACAATATAAACACAAACCTGAGCACTAAAAATCGTGTTTCTGTCCTTTACAGGAAAACCAGAATTTTAAATGTCTCTACAAATATAGTTCTATCACTAATGACTTAAGGTCAAAATTCTCTTTTGCTGAGTGACAGGAGGAACCACCTTGTGCACAGTAAGGAGAATGGTCCTAACAGGCACAGCCTGACCATTGATTTGTGTCTATCTAGGTGAACTTATTTGATAAACACTTCTAAAAATCAAAGTCTGTGTCTTCCAAACAAGTCAATTAGCCAAGCACGTCACTTGGGAAAAGAGATACCTTTGGGAAAACTATTTTTCTATAATTTGAAAGTTTTTTCTAAATCCTTAATGCTAAAAATTCTTGTATTTCCTAGTGTTTCATTTCCCTATAGCTATCCACTGAGAAAAGGGGGAAAGAAAAGCACTGTAAGGTTCCCAACCAGCCAGAAGATGCCTTTAGCTGTCTGAATAAAGTTATGTGGGACATGGAATTCTCACAGAGAGCAGTAAACTTCAAAAACCTAATGCCTGAGTAGTGGGAATTCCTTAGCTTTTGTTGCCTGCTCTTTCTCTAACCTGGAACACATGTTATTTGTCAATCACTTAAGGAACACTTACTTTGTTGCAAAAGAATTTTAAATCTGGAGTCAATATATGAAGTTAATAGGGTTAAACTAGAGCAATGGGGGAGGGTGTTCTCCATAGGTAAATGCAGCCAGGAGAATAGGATCAAAATTTCCCATGAAGCGACTGCTGCTGCTGGGGTTGTAATTCAGAAGCTCCACTGCCCCCCTGCACAGCCCTGATATGGAATGTACCTAGTGGCAAGAACAGGATTTTATTCGTCCACTTACACATTGTTATTCAAGAGTCTCATAAGAGACTCGTAAGTCTCATAGAGCAGCCAAATAGTCAGAAGTTGCATGAGTGATTCTTTTAAGATACTTCTGAAAATCTGCCATTCAAGATATCCATCTTGTACCAGGCTTAAAGATAGATACCTGCTACAGAAACAAAACAAAACAAAAAAAGTGTTTTCTCAAAGATGATGAAGAAAGTAGTCAGTAATTAATGTTTCTTGTTTGCAGATGCTTCCGACTTCAGCTGCAGGGAAATGCGAACCACCCGCTATGTCACCGAGGGGCTTTGCCGCAGTGTCAAGCCCATCAAGGAGCTGATCTGCTCTGGCCAGTGTGTACCCACACACCTCCTTCCCAACTCCATTGGCAGAGGGAAGTGGTGGCGTCAAAATGCCCTGGATTATCGCTGCATTCCCGCTCACACTCGCACCCACCGCATCCAGATGGCTTGTCCTGAGGAAGAGACTCGGACTTATAAATTCCGAGCTGTCACATCCTGCAAGTGCAAGCGCTACACTCGCTACCACAACCAGTCTGAGCTGAAGGACTTTGGAAAGGAAACTGTCAGGCCTCAGAAGAATAAGAAGCCGCGTCTCTCTAGAGCCAGGAGCAGTAAATCTAACCAGCATGAGTTAGAAAATGCTTATTAGAAGGTGGCTCTGGCTGACACAGCCTAGCAACTATCCAGTAGCCTGGATATTTTGCAAACCATCAAAAGGCACTCACAAGCCACAGCATGACGTTCTGACTGGAGTAGGTTCTAATTCCTTCTGCTAAGCTGGGTCAAAGGCTCACATAAGCAAAAATCTATCAGATTATAGCACTTATGGTCTGATAAGAGAATGGTATAAACTGAGCTGGAGGTAGCAACATCTAAATTCAGTCTGAGAGGAGAGGTACACCTTGGAGATTCACACGAGGTCATGTGGCTTGTACAGGTAGGAAGGCAGAGGAAAGCGAAGCTTTATGGTGACAATCATGCTTTCTTAGAAATCATTCCACTCACTTTATATGTGAAAAGAACATTGAGATCCCTTTCCTACACAAGTGCCATGATGCAGGACACGCATGCAATTAGGGAAGCACCAGAAGAGTTAACAATCTCTGAAGGATCTGTAAAAAGTTAGGGATAGCAGGGATTTCAGCAGTCATGATGGCTGAAGTCAAATCGTTGGGAAATTAACATCTTGTCAGATGCCCTCACGCCCCAGATGTTCTCTGTAAACCACAAAAATGAAAGTATGACACTTGTGTTCTCAAACCAAAAGTGTGACAAATCTAGTTCATACTTTTAATTAAAAGACTGTAGGATCAATAGATTCAAAACTGAGATTTGACAAATAAAACCATGTTTGGTTGAGGGACAACGATTTGTTTCAGGAACAAGTCAATGAAATCTACCAAGTGGAGCAGACCTGAAGTGGATGCTCCTTGCAAGCCAGATAACCTTGCTGATGTTTGTCCTGTAAACAGCTAATGATGTGCATAGTTTAACATAAAATATACCGATTATTCCTAAGTTCCTAGAACACAATTGACTTTACTATCAGTTTAGACACCTCCGTTTGCATTTTCTGTTCTGTAGCAGTTGGATTATCTGACCACACGGTTAGTGACGCTGAGACTGCGCAAGCCAAATTCTGGGCATAAGGTGCTGGTTCTTCATGGAAAGTGAGCCTGATTTAAAGTTGTGGATTCCTCTAGAAAAGTCTTTAGCATATGTAGCTTTGGTAAGTCTTTAGTTTGACAGCAACATTCCTTTATGTAGCTTCTCAACACTCAGACTAGTGGTTGTGTTTTTACATTCCAGAATATGATTAGAAAGTGAATTGTCATGTGCTGTATATGTCCTGTAGAATTTATGCTGAAATCATGTAAGCTGTGGAAATTTGTGATGTTGATAGATTTTGCAATTATTTTATGTGGGACCAGAACCTAGAGGGACAAGGTATCGTTTCAGAGCCTGAATTATGTATTTATTTTTTTTTCAGAATTTATTTATGCAATGTTTTTCCTTGTAGAGAATGAGAAGTAATACTGCTTATAAATATTAGTTTGTTATTTTTAATTTTAAATGCATTGTTAATAAAGTAGAAACAATGATTCATTATAGGAAGACTTATTGATTTTCAGCTACAGGATAAAGCTGATTTGCTGTGCGATTTATGGAACTGTCAGGGGGTCAAATCCAGTTTCTGTGATAGAGTGTCCAGGTCCTTAATTCTAATCACTCACACATGCCTAAAGAAACTCCATCCTGGAATTTCTGCTCCAGTGCATGATGTTTCTTATGGAAAAAGTCTTTCTGGGATGATGTGTAGCTCAGAACTATTTCCATATTCTCATTTCTGCTTTACCTGGAGAAGAAAAAAATCAGCTGATTTCAGTTTCCCTCTTGCTCCCAGTGGCATTTCCTGATTCATATGTTTACAACTTCCGTACCGCCACCAAAGAAAACAAGAAATCTGTGAACTGTCAGTTGCGATTTCTTGATTGAAATCTGATTGCTTCAGATTTCTCTCACTGAAAAAAAAGGTGTGGAATTCCCTTGCAAGTTCTGCCAAGCAAGAGTTAAAAATTTCAGCGATTTGATGTTGTAGAACTATGCCCATTTTTATTTACTATGATTTGATACAAAGTATAAAACCCTAATATAAACCATTGTCATACCCGTGGCAACATTTTTCCAACTTATTTTTGACTTCATGAATTTGGCCCTTGGGGCTTAATTTTCAGAATTCAGTGTGAACACCTCCAAGTACTGCTGAAGTGAGGAAAGCAGCTCAGCTCCTCTGGAAAGCTTTGCCACAATCTCACTGGCATCTAGAGTTATTGCAGTATTATTTTGAAGCTGCTGTTTGTGATAAGCCAGTGAAAGAGTCAGTCCGCTTCACTTCAGACTTTGCCCTGGGTCTCAAGCGGTTCTTAATTTTCAGAATTCAGTGTGAACACCTCCAAGTACTGCTGAAGTGAGGAAAGCAGCTCAGCTCCTCTGGAAAGCTTTGCCACAATCTCACTGGCATCTAGAGTTATTGCAGTATTATTTTGAAGCTGCTGTTTGTGATAAGCCAGTGAAAGAGTCAGTCCGCTTCACTTCAGACTTTGCCCTGGGTCTCAAGCGGTTCGGTTCAAAAAATCTTTCACCCAAATATTAATGTCCTCTTCTCCCAAAAAAAACAGTTCTCCCACACAATTCTTGTCTACCAAAAGTGCAAACATTTCCTGTCATTAAGCTGCCATCCAGAATCTTACAGTTTCTGATTTATAGTGTAAGGATTATTTCTTTGCAAGTTAAAAACGCCTTTACAAGAATTCAAAAGGATGGGGAGTACAGAGGCACTTTCACTACTGTATTTCTTCTCAATACCCATCCTGTTTGCAGTGACTTCTCACTGGTTTCTTACCACAGGTTAACAGTCTATAAGATGAGCAGTCTGCAGATAGGATTATTCTGCACTCCTATTCCTGGACCAGTCCTCTCCAACCACCACTTTTGCGATTTATGGTACCAGGAAAGGAATAGGAAATAGTAGTGTTTTGCAAACAGCTGGAAAAATCACAGAAGTGGAATGCTACATTCCCCTTCACTCCACACACATGTAGATTCTTTTCAGAGCGAGAATTTGAGATTGTTTATTTATTTTTGCAATCACTTTTTTTTTTTAAATCTCTAATACAGGTGTGCATGATTTGAGCCTCATATTAGTACATATTATTTACGGCTGTTAATAGGGCTCTAGAACGAGACAGAAACCTACTGGTCTGATAATATATGTCAGTGTTTGCTGAAAGCTTTATCTACACCACAAGGGTCATGCTGCACTGAGGAGGTGCCACCTTGAATTGCAGGTTGGAGAATGTGTCTATGGGAAATTTCAGCTTCTCTCACACCAAATCTAAAACCTTTCAGAGGAAATAACTGAAAACTGTCCAACTTTATAGATTGTACTCAGGTCAGTAATGGTTCCTGGACACAAGACATACATGGGACAGGCTCTTTCAGACTAACAGATATGCCAAAGTGTTTCATAATGGACAGTGACCTGCCATGTGCTCCTTGTACAAAAGCATTAGGTATTTTTCTTTCAGGACTACAAATTCTTCAGATGAGACTGAATGTCTTCATTGTAATTTTTGCAATAAGATGGCACAATTGTACATAGTTTAGGTGCTACCAAGCTGAAAGTAGTAACAGGTCACTGATTCACTTCATGTGGCTGGAGACAGGTGCCCGTCAGGAACTGAGCAAACTGCCATATTGGGTAACCCACAGCAAAACAATCAAGTTGCCTTTTTTTAGACAGAATTCATGATTTCTCAAAATCAGCTTTTACCCCCATTTTCATTTCCAGCAATTTGTGTAGACAACCAATGGTGCATTGTCTCCTGTATACTCACTGACTTAGAAAAGTCACTGTGCCTACTTTCTTGCTTTATCTGGCAAAAGTACAATCCTGCTATTATTCACTGAAAGATAAACCTACAGGCAGCAGAAACAGCTTACTGGTATCCAAAAGGTCCCGAAGATTGAGCATGAGGTTCAACTTTGGAATTACAAATTGCACAATAAAGGACAGAACTTTCTATGGTGAGGTCCCAGGCCCTGGAAGCACATTATGGTGTGTGTTCAGGAGGTGTGGTTGGGAAACTCAGCATTGTGAAAGACAGAAGGAATAAACATGGATTTTTTTTAGCCATATGACGTCAACTTATAATTAGCTTGTTTCACTCAAATTAGTGCAGCATATGGGCACAGAGAGCAACTTTTCTATAGTAAACAGGCTCAAAAGTCTCAACACATAATATATTTATATGTAGCTTGAGTTAGGATTGAACATACTGTGCAGCTGTAACCTGAAATTTGAATGAACTGGAACTCCCCTTGACAGGCAAGTAATGGAAGTCCATGTTTAAAAGAACTCACAGTTTAAAGTAAAAGCAGTACGAGTTGCAGAACGTACAACAAACACAGCTGATGTTATTTAGTTATACAAAACAGTGCAACTGCTCCCCTTTCAGTCTTAGACCCACCAAAGAACAATCCGGCACAGAGTTTTTTCAGTTATGTACACATGGATTGACAGTTCTTTTCTGTTCCCGGAATTGTGGGAACAGTTTTAACACTGAATTTTGTGGACAAGGCTCATGATGCCTTGTTGCCATTTCAGTGAATTAGGAATATGGTGCTTGGCTGTATTTCTTTACACCAAAATGAATTTTATTCCCACTAGAGTATAATAAACATTCTGTGCCTGAAGACCAAAGGGATGGAAGTAATGCTGATTCTTCTGTCTCCATCAACAATTTCTGATGCTATATCATGAACTAGTTATTCCTTTCAATCCTAAAAGCTTTTGCTGTTCTTTTATGAGCACAAGTTACTACTGTGAAAAGAGGATAATAAAATTAATCTGTAAAACCTGAGTAGAGATAAAACTCATCATACAAGCCCTGCTAATTCTAAAATAAAAGTATAGAAAACACAAACAGAATCTTCAAAACATCTCACCTCTACTGCATCACAATTGTACAGCTACATTGAACACTTCCAGGAGTGGGGAAGCCACAGCTTCTCTGGGCAGCCTGTTCCAGTGCCTCAGCACCCTCACAGTAAGGAATTTCTTCCTACATTCTAACCTAAACCCACCCTCTTCCAGGCTAAAGCCATTGTCCCTCACTAGACTCTGTGATACAGAGGCTCTCCTCACCTTTCCTGACAGCCCCTTTAAGTACTGACTCTAAGGCTCTTCTGGAGCCTTCTCTTCTCCAGGCTGAACAGCCCCCAACTCTCTCAGGCTGTCTTCATATGGGAGGTACTCCAGCCCCTGATGGTCTTTGTGACCCTCCTCTAGATGCACTCAAGGAGGTCCAGGTTTTTCCTATGCTGTGTCCCCAGAGCAGGACACAGTACTCCGGGTGTGGTCTCACAAGAGTGAAGTAGAGGTGGGGCATCACCTCCCTTGCCCTGCTGGCCATGTTGCTTTTGATGCAGATCAGGATGCTATTGGCTTTCTGGGCTGGGAGTGCACATTGCCAGGACATGTTCAGTTTTTCATCCATTACTATCCCACTTATTGCCCAGCCTGCATCCATGTTTGGAACTGCCTTGGTCCAGGTGCAGGACCTTGCACTTGGCCTCATTGAACTTCATCAAGTTCACCCAGGCTTACCTCTCTAGCCTGACAAGGTCCCTCTGGATGGCATCCCTTCCACATAGAGTGTCAACCAAACCACTCAGCTTGGTGTCATTTTGAGCTGTGAAGTGTCTAAGCTTGTAATCTACCACAGCTCTGCTTCTCCCAGGGGCTGACTGGTTCACAGTGATGCCATGAACGTCCATTTTAGTCATCCCAGGTGAGGCAGTGTGTGATGTGCATCACTCTATTTTCCCCCATATTGGCTACTCAGATTCTAACTCATACAGATGGGGCTGTCATGGCACTTCAGAACTAACACTTTAGATTGAAATGGTGAAATTTCTTACGAACTTGTACAGCACCCAGGACGTGAAAACATTGGTCTGGTCATGGTGCCCATAAAGCTAATACCATCACTTCATCTCAAAGAGGAGTAACCCCAACTCCTCGACTGAGTCACAAGTCCAAAGTCATGTGTCTCCCTACTGAAGACTCCCACCTCAAGATGTTTGTAGGATTAACCTGAAGACTCAAGCTTTCTTGCTCATGGCTGTCCAGGCAATTTAAATATACTCTCAAACCAAGAAATAGAAGAGTATTTATTTCATAGTTATCAAGCCCCTATATTAAACAGACATCCTTATCACTTCACCAACAATTTAATGTTTGTGGCATGAGGTTATTTCAAATAAGAAAACAGCTCAGCTCTGGCTAAATAAGTGATGTCACTCTTCATTCATGCTACCAGATTCTTTGGTGTAAAAATTTCCCTTAGCAGTGATCCTGGGACACAGTGGCTCCTCTGAGACTATTTACATCTCAGCTTTTCTAATCTCTTCTTCCTTCCTTCCTTCCTCCTGTCTATTTCCTTCCCTTTCACTATAAACTGGTCAGTATTTAACTCTAATGCTTCCAATCTACCCATCATGCTTTTGGAACTGGGTGGTTGTTGGTTTCTTATTATGTTGGTGTTTTTTATAACCATAAATAAGGCTTAATTTAAGGTAATTACTCTCCCATTTGGAGGGTTTTGCTATTTGCAGGGCCTTAGTTTTTTTCTAGTCAAATTAACAGGAGAAGTTAGTTTTTAAAGTGATAGTTTTCTTCTAAAATTGTTCTTCAGATTAAGGGTGGCACTCAGAACCAGAAACTTCTCACTCATGCTGAATTTCTGTGTGTCTAGAAACAAATGTGTTTGGAACCTCAAAGTGGCCATTGTATGTGTATACAACTGATTTGCAGCATAATCTGAACACACAGGCTGCATATGAGCAATAACTCAGTCCTCATCTGATTTACTTTTAAGCTACAGGGCTCTCACATATGTAATTCTGTTTTGATCAGCAGCACTGAAATACACCACTGTTGTTTTGAGGTATATGTTACATACAGACATTATACCAAAGGTATTTGAATTGACTTGTATTTCTCTACAAACAGTGGAAATAGAACTTTCAGTGTGGATAGAATGCTCTGCTATTGAGAATGCAAATAGTAGGCCCATGAGCAATGAAAAGACACATCCCTAAGGGCATTCTGGTGTCCTCAACATTAGAAGGACATGGAACTGTTGGAGCAAGTCCAGAGGAAGCCATGAAGTTGCTAAGAGGATTGGAGCATCTCCCCTATGAGGACAGGCTGAGGGAGCTGGGGCTGTTCAGCCTGGAGAAGAGAAGACTGTGTGGAGACCTCAGAGCAACTTTTCAATATCTGAAGGGCCTACAAGGAGCCAGAGAGGGACTCTGTTAGGAGCTGCAATGACAAGACAAGGGGTAACGGGTTCAAACTGAAGGAGGGAAAGTCCAGGTTGGATGTGAGAAGAAGGTTTGTTACTCTAAGGATGGTGAGACACTGGCACAGGTTGCCCAGGGATGTGGTGGCTGCCCCGACCCTGGTGGTGTTCAATCCAGGCTGGATGAGCCTTGAGCAACTTGATCTAGTGCGGAGGTGTCCCTGCCCAGGGTAGGGGTTGGTACTGGATGATCTGTAAGGTCCATTCCAACCCTTAAATTCTATAATTCACGCAAAACTTTTTATAGAAAGTTGATGAATAGTGTCTGGGGCAATGGCAGGTATGCTAAAAACATATTTGAGTCTGGCTGTTCAGGGAGGCCTTGCACACAGGTTGGTTGAGAAGCTGCTCCCGAAACCTTTTTTGATCAAAAAAAACCCGAGGCCCAAAACATAAGCAAGAAGAAGGTAATGCCCAAGAGCTAAGTTGGTAATACCCAAGAGATATGGGTTTCAATGGAGGTGTAGTGATTTGTGACATCTGCATCCTAAGTCACTCAGGCTACATGTATGCAATTTTAAAAAAGCTTTATGTAGGAAAAACCAAGAAAGCCATACTAATCAGCAAAAAGAAACATTTAGCAGTAATAATGGAAGGATTCTTCACATCTGCAGCACATGGCAATTTAAAATGAGGTAACTTTCAAGAAAGAAAGTTAACTATCTGAAAAAATTCAGATAATTTCTTGAGTAGTGGCCTCATATTGAATGTGTTCACTATGCAGGAGAGCACAGCTCCACTGGAAATGTCCAGGTGCCTGCAAAGTATAAAAGGTTGAAACAGCTTCCTCCAGATTACTTAGGTAGCAAAAAAATCTCCAATATAATTATGACTTATTCCCAAGTAAAATTAAAAAATCTTGAAAAATGATCCAGCAGTGAGGAACTTTTCAAACCTTTGTCCCATAGCCGCCAAAGAGGTCTATCTTAGTACAGCTACATCTACCCTTCTCAATGCTAACTTGCATTGGCACTGTCTTCCTATCAGAAATAGGTTGGCAAGGCTCATTTTAAATCCCCTGTTCTTATAAATCTAATGTTGTACTCGCAGAATCCTTTCTACTCACACTCCATTCTGACAAGATTATAGAATGGACTTCTGTGTAGATCCAGAATGTAGAGCTGAAGCAAGACCTGCATTCTTAAGCCAACAAAAACTGCCTGTTGGATTCAGCTGTGTGTACCCCGAGGAAATTTTGCTTCCTCAGCACAGGAAATGCAGCATTAGTGATGGTTTGCAAAATCAAGCATTGTGTCTTTGTCAGGTTACTCACACAGGCACAAATTACACCTCTTGAAAGCCAAAACTAAGAACTCCCAGTAACATTTAATCTCTCGAAAGTAATCTTGACATACATAGTGGGTAAGAACATAAGCTTAACAACCTCTTGGAATATGAATAAACAAAGATTAACATGTCGGTTTAAGGTGAGCTCTCTCCTTTGACTCCAACTATGTTTTTTGCAAGCAGCTGAGGACAAGGCCAAGTACATGGTTTACCTTAAAGCCTCCACACGTATCCTTTTGTACATACTTTGTAGTAAATCAGCATGTAGCAGGGATATTGCCAAGTCAAATCACAAAAGCTGAAGTGGGGTGTGAGTTACTGAGTCTGTTCTGTTTGACTGACCAAACCCTGAGTCCAGTGTATGCTTTGTGTTTTGTATCCTAAATTAAAATATCTGACAAGAAATAAAAAAATCCAAAACACTTTTGTCTTTGATCCTCAGTTAGAGGAGACTGAGAAAATCCCTTTAAAATTGTTGTTGTAGCACAATCTGTGGGAACAACACAGGAGAAACATTTCCTGCAGAAAGAATGCTAAAGTTTAATTACTACGCATTGCATGAGAGAGGCTTTCAATTTTTAGGGCCCTGTGTTCAGGCAGTTACTAGGTAGCCAGCCTGTAGTGGAATATTGATGCTTTAGTCTAATCTCTGCTATGCCAGAGAACGGTGGAGGGGCCTCATTCTCATGATGGGGTAGGAGGAATGCTACACATTTCTTAGGTCTTATCATCATGTACATTGCTATGCCAGGCAGTTTAATTAATAACTGTCGACATCTTGTCATTTATCATTACCGAAACCAGAGGTGAGGACCCTTCCATATGTGTGCTGTACAAATGAATTAAAGCTGTCTCACCCAGCCTCAGGAGTTTGCTGCTGTCACTCACTTATCCTTCCTCCAGTTCAAAGACTTGCATCTTATTTTGCTCTCAGGGCTGAACAGTTATTTATATAATGTAAACCAAAAATATATCAACCTTAGGTAATATTGTTCTAGAGACCTCAATTATTGAGTTTACCAAAAGATATTGGCTACTAGGTTTGAAGTGTACACGGAGGAAGATTGTTTCAGGAGCAAAGACATGCATAGAAATGAGTCCTTGAGATAGTGTGCAACAGCAGCCAGATAATCATGTCAAAATAAGCTTTCTCACTGCCTTCAAATGTCATTAGAGCAATATCTTATTTTCGTAGCAGAAATGTTAAATACTATGAAGTTCAATACATGTAAATTGTTTATCTCTCTTTGAAATCACATGTACCATTCCGCATGTGCCTTAAGAATACTCAGAGTGGCTCTGGGTACTGGATGAGATCTTGTTCCAGCAGTCAAACCTAAAAAAAAAACCAACTTCTTCTCTGTGAATGCCTTGATTATGAGCAGCATTTTACAGGAAAAATCAATTCCAACTGAAGAGAGAAGGTGGACATAGCTAGAGTAGCAGTGTGAGGAGCACACTTCCAAACAGAACAAACTGTTCATTAGGTGTGCTCTATCTTCAGAGCCACAGCATGCCAGGGACTGCACACAGGGAAACAAGAGCCCCACAGCTACTATTAGTTAAACTTGAAAAAAAATCAACTGAACTGTGATAAATTTTCATGTTAATTTGTGGTTGCAGACAGAGCGTCCTGTGTCTGCTGAAGATAAACAATGGAGTATTTCTGGTTTGGCTTTGCAGGTATGTCTGGCTTACTGATGGAGCTGCCTCATTCCTGGCTGCTGAAGGGCAGTAGGAAGGACTAGAGTCCTGCAGGCACTGCCAGAACCTTGCTGCCAGAAGGAGGGTGCTGCCTACCTTAAAAGCATCATATTAAGCTGCAACTTGTTAAAACCACTAGCATGATTCAGGTCAAGCTTTCTCTTTCATCAGGAAAGCAGTGTGACCTTATTGAGTGTCCCAGCTCTGTTCCTTATGCTGCTGCCATGCAAGAGGTGACCCTGCATGTAGGAGAACTTGGGTAGCACTGGGTAATATCTGTTTCTTACAAGGTATACTCTCACATTTCCTGAGAAGACATGGTCAAACAGACACCAGGACACAGAATACTGCAAACAAGAAAATGCTGTGCCAGAGCTTGTGAACTTCTCTTGTATAAAATGTCAAAGGGACAAAAAGCAAAAGGCATAAGACAAGACCAAAACCTGAGACCTTTCACATGCAATCCTTAGCAGAAGTCCATGGCAGAGCTCACACTCAGGTGTCAAACAGCTGAGCTATGAGAGCATTTTAACAATGTGATACGTGGTAATTCTGGCCCCTTCTGGACGCAGTAAATTGCCATGTTTGGCTGAAGCCAAGCTGAAATAGCATGTTGGGCATGCATCAGGAAATGACCTCAGAATATACAGAGCCTCAGTCTGTAAGTGATAAGTGAGGGTCGACAAATTAATCTCATCATCTGCATTCATCTTTGGATGCGACTCTGTGCCAGGCCACAACGTGTGGGCTGGAGGCTATTTTTTCATTTGCCTAACTTAAATAGGTAGTTTGAGTTACTATGACACGAAGGTTCTATTCTGTGCTGTCTGCATCAGACTGTGCTTACTGAAATAGGAAGAATTGTCATGTAATATTTTACAGGCAGGTGGATGAGGGATTATGCTGACAGCTTGCTTTTATCAACATGTATTGAATTATACATTCTATAAATCTAGGAAGGAGAATTTATTGACTCCCTCGGTCTTTTCCTCTTTAATGGCAAGTTGCATCTTTATTAATAATTGTACCTGAATTCTTTATGGTGCCATTCAGAATTCACAGTCTGTCTTCGAATTGCACTCCTCACTGTTTGAGTAAGTTCTTGCAAGATCAAAAACCTCATCTAAGTGAAATGGAAAGAAAGAGTTGCTTTAGGCTCATGATCGGAATTTAAGACATGGTATTCTATTAAAAAAAAAGCGAACAAAACACACACAAAAAAACCCAAAACCAAAACCAAACCCACCAAAAAACCTACCTCACATTACTTTATAGAGAAAAAACCACCCTATATTTCAAAGTTGCATATTTCTTTTTCCAAAATATGCCAGAAAATTTTAGTGCCCTATGAATGTTTTAGCAGCAGAAAGAACCAAATCTTTACAACCCTCCTATTTCCCTGACAAACACAGTGACTCTATTGCAGACATAAGGAAGACAGGCCTTTGTTGGTCTGCAATCAACATTTCTGGTGTTCATTTCAGTGTTAGCAATGAAAGATTTGGGTTTTTTTTCCCCAAACCTGTTATTTATTCTGAAAACTAAATGCTTTTAGGAACTGAAGAAAAAGATTTGGGTTTTTTTTTCCCCAAACCTATTATTTATTCTGAAAACTAAATGCTTTTAGGAACTGAAGACCAAATTTGCTTGCAGAGATTTTAGACTCTTTAGATAAATTTATGTGCTCAAGACGTAAACACCCCACAGGTCACTGTGAGAAATAATCCTTTTTATGCACTATCAGAGTCCCTTATTTCTAATCCTTGGCAAATGATAAAAAGCATGACAATAACCAGAGGAGAACAGATGCCATATATTTCATTTTGCTAGCCCCTTTTCCTTGTTCTGCAAACAGTAGATCACAATGTATTTAATGTCATCCCTGAATGGTTGTTACACATGGTAGATGTATCAAAAGTTAATTTTCAGTTTGTCTTTACTTTCTAGAAAAGTGAAATTATTCCATTGGGATAAAATCTGAGGCATGCAGAGAAGGGAGAGTGAGCAGTGTACACAAGTACAAATATGCAGATATCTCTGTTTTAAGACTCTATTTTTTTAGTTGCTTCTACCTTTTATATTTGGTAATATGTTCTTACTCTGCAAAATAGTTGAATCAATTCTTTCCCAGCTAAGAACACCCTGCTGGTATAAGTCCATGGAGGGAGGTTCCCAGGCCCAAGTCTATGGCAGATGACATAGGGAAAAAGGGTTTTCTTGCGCTGGTGGGTTGTATTGTAGGAGAGATAGTGTATGGAATGAGCCTTTTCCAAACATTCCTCAATATCTAACTTCAGTTGCATCAGCTATAGTATCTTGTATAACACTGCTTTGGCCATATCCAGGGTTACCTAACTTCCAAACTGAAGTGAAATTCTTACGTGTGCTAACTGCCTACGCAGTAACAGTATCAGAGAGTCTGAGCAAATGCTGTAAGAGAAAGACCCTGTGCAGCATTAACTATGTTGGAAGCCTAGGAGATTGGAAAATATATCATTATCTATCATAACATATGAAAAAAATCCAACCTCCCAGTTATCTGAAGGACTAGGACTGACTCTTTCAATGAGTCGGTCTTTGAGGAGGTGTTATTCTTACTCATACTGATCTAAAGTTGATCAAGGTGTGAGAAGTTATAAATCATAGAGGTTTTTTTCTTTGCTTCCTTTCTTAAAAGCTATTTAACTCTGACTCTAAACTAGGAGCAATTTTTTCTGTTCTAAAAAAAATCCAGTATTTTTATGCATATTTGGATGGCTAAATGTGTTGACAAATAAAATGTTCAGTATTTCTGCACAGTGGATGAGAAAAAGTTACTACCTTAAAAGGGAGAAAACAAACAACTGACCATTAAAATCTATACACACTAGTATTTAGTCCATAATCCCTTACTGGTGGTACACAAACCTAGAAAGCCTCCGAGGTAGTAAATTTAAAAGCAATATTGAAGAGGGATAGTTATTCTAGCTACCAAAGTCCAAAGCTCTGTGGCACAGCATTCTACACTTGGGCTACTAGACCAGATATATCTGCATTTTTGCAAGGAAAGGGGAGAGAAAAGGCCAGAAGTTGATATATTCATGAGCTCATACATAACACTTTGAAATAGTCACTGAACTAACAGACTGCAGCTATAGGAACTAGTATTCAAACACTAGGAGAAGAAGTTTGTTTTTTAATTCTCTGGGCAAGGGAAAACAATTCAGGTTTAGTTTATGCTTGCTTTCCTTTTGTTTACAGTTTTGTCTGCTGAAGCACACTGTGCCAGCCTCGTGTTGGTCTGACTTGCTCATGTGCCTGTTATCAACTGGAGTCAGTGTGACGTCTCAGAAAACTGAATCCACAAGGTCTGCTCCTTACTGCAGGATAATGTTGGGAGAACACTCTATTCTCTGTGTTGTTCCTTCTGCTGGGTCTGCTCCTGTGAGGGCACGACAGAGCCAGGGGCTGCTGCACACTCTCAGGGGTATTGCTGACCACGCAGCTTCTCTCTCATGACAGCCCAGCCAGTTTGGCTTCAGCAAAAATTCCTCTCTTCAAACCCTAATTACTGTGCTGGCATAGCACTCTGAGTGGTTTTCTAATTGTATTTGTTTGCAAAGTCTCTATTGCACAGGGCCCTGTGATAAATATAATTCCACTCACAGCTAATTTGCTGCTTTTTGTGGGGGGAGAGGGGAGAGTAATTTCATGGTAAACCATAATTACTAGTACAAGAAGTACCTTAATTGTCAATCCAATCTGAGGCTCAAATCAGCCTAATTAGAATTCTACTTGTTCATAACAAATAAGTGGTAATCACTATTTGGATCTAGCCTATGTTATTCTCAAAAGGGAACCACTTGAATGTGTGAATTTAATGCCAGTTTGTGTTTAGTTTTGGCCATTTTCTAGCACAGAACTAAACAGGGTAGACATCTGAGTCCTCCAAGTCTTCTACTGCTCTTAGCTTCAAGTGACACAGACCCCTGGCAAAACAGGCAACTTGATAATGCAGCCTGTCACTGTATGTGGAGTGTTGAGCTCTGGAAGATCTAGTTCCAGCTATAGGTGCAACACAGAGACACCTACAGCTATATGGTAACTCAATCAGCATGTGGAAAAATGCTTTTAACTTTCAGGTCCCTGTTCCTCACCTTTTCCAATGAAAACACACTCT
>NW_008685319.1:33913-35066 GCF_000695815.1 Acanthisitta chloris
AAATGTCATATTGTTTGGGTCATTCATGGCTAGAAACTATGATTTCTGGTTGGCATCAAACACGAAGAGGAACCATTATGATGATGTACTGATAACTTGACCCCAGCTGTATATCCAGGGTGTATTTAATCACAGGCAGAAGACAAGCATATTTTCCACACTTCTTCCCCACAGTTTACTGACCTACATGCCTGAGATATTCTTGCAGTATTGTTTGGGTCATTCATGGCTAGAAACTATGATTTCTGGTTGGCATCAAACACGAAGAGGAACCATTATGATGATGTACTGATAACTTGACCCCAGCTGTATATCCAGGGTGTATTTAATCACAGGCAGAAGACAAGCATATTTTCCACACTTCTTCCCCACAGTTTACTGACCTACATGCCTGAGATATTCTTGCAGGCCTGAAACAACACTAGCAAGCATAAAGAAAGCATCATAAAAGTATTTTTTCAGTGATTTTTCCCTCCTTCTTTTTTTCCTATCTAAGAACTCCATTAGTTGGTAAGGGGAATATTATGTTAGACCTACAAACACATCCTAGCTTGTGACCGATGCATGTGTCAAGCAGATCTGAGAATTAGGCCACTATAGTAATGAAAATTCAGTCGAAGATGTTTCATTTCCAAACAGTCTATTATTGTCTCTTTCCTACCAGCAGGGAACCAAAGATCTGACAATTAGAGCAGGTGTAGGAGCAATAGGTTTATATCTTAGGAGGCCCAAAAAAATATGGGTAAGAAGCAACTGTGGGAACCGGAACAGACAACTTTGTGGCATCAGCCTGAAGTCTTGGAGCTCTCTCTAATGAGTAAGAGTAATGTTAACTGTCAGATTGGCCAAAAGACAAAGATCCTATCCAAACACCAAGTGTCAGGGTGTTAAATCTGCCAGTAGCAGTATATGCTCCTAGCTGCAGCTAGTCACCACTTAAAACATATTTTGGAGTGGATGGATCAGTAGCTCCTCATTGCCCCATTTTTAGCTTTTTTTTTTTTTTTTCCCAATTCGGAACCTTCAGAAATAAGTTAGAAGAATTCCTTGGGGATTTTTAGATAAGCTTCTGTTCTCATAGCTTCTGGGCAAATACTTCCTTTTTTGCAAGAGGGCTTGAGGCCCTGGGAACTCAGCAAGGGGCAAGTGGAGG
>NW_008685319.1:35115-41583 GCF_000695815.1 Acanthisitta chloris
TCAAACCCTACATGAGGCCTCCTTCAACTTACAGGCTCCTCACCTTTGTGTTATGATCCTGCCAGTCACTGTCATGGCAACCACAGAGGCCATTCCAGCTGAGAAAACTGCCAGGGGAATGAGGGAGCCCATGGACTGGGAATCCCTCCTTGGAAGAATGGTCCTGTGGAAGGGGTGGCTTACAGATCTGGAAATTTGTAATTCGTTTTGAACTAAATGTTTAGCCAGCCTGAGGAGGATTTTTCCATTCACTGTCAAATTTAGTATGGATTTTCCTTAGTGGCTGAATGCAATGACTCTCCTTGGGCATTCTTTGTTCTGGCCCATCTCCTGCAACTGCTCCATGGCCCTGCCCTGCCTCTTTTCTCAGCTATCCCTCAGCATCCTTACCCAATGCCTTCGGCTGCCTCGGCATGTCTGGCTCTGCCTGTCAGTGGGGTGGCTGTGTGCATGTCTGTGTTAACAAATTTCACATCTGTTTCCCTGATCTGAAAATTAATGGTTTTTTTGGGGGGGATGGCGAGCGAGTTGCTTGACGCTTTTAAAAAATAAGGCATCCACCAGAAACATTTTGCCTTTTTTTTTCATGCATGGAACTAAATAAAGGAAGACAGGTAGTGCTCAATAAAAATGTGAAAATCAAGTTTTTTCTACATAAACCATAACTGTTACAGCCTGAGTCATAGCAGGAGTCATGGTGCCTCACTCTCTTCAAGCAACAAACCACAGGAGTGACTGTCACGGTCACCTTCTAGCACAGGATTTTGTTCCTCAGGCACATTTCTCCCACAATAGCAACAATTCAATGACAAGAAAAAAAATAAGCTTCTTCCCTTACTCCCAGATGACAATCTGGCAAACACACTTATAATTTGTTGAAGGGGCCTGGATAGTATAAGTTGCAAACATAAAATCAAACCAAATGAGGAAGCAGCCACAAGGCAAAGGCCACAGCGAGGGAGAGTGGTTCAGCAAATCTGTGGAGATCTTGTCCCTGGACTCAAAGTCACACATGGCTCAAGCAGTCTGGATGTGCTGCTGCTCCTGAGGCTGCCATTGTTCTCCTGTTGCAAAAAAGAAGTGTCCACATTTCTGCTTTTAGCAATCCAGGACTGTCCTACCTGAAACCATGATTTCCCTCCCCCTTTGCTTTTAGCTGCAGCGCAGGGTGTCTCTTTGTTTTTGTTGTCTGTACACTCAAGCATTTGCCTTTCCTAAAAGAATTGGTTCAGCTGGGAAATTATTAACTACTTTCATATGCTTAGATGTAGGTTCTGCCATGTGAAGGAGTTCCTCACCGTTTTTCCTTGCCCCTCAGCTGGAAGGGTGCTCCCAGCTCTCAACTGCAGCCTGAAGGTTGTGCAGAAACAATCCTGCTCATGGGGCTGGGGAACAGTCTCTGTGGAACAGACTCTGCACAATTCCATGGGAATTCAGACACTCACCCAGCAGTGGACAGGTGCTACAATCCAGTGATATTTTGGGTTTTGATTTTCTGGGTTTTTTTGTTGGTTGGTTGGGGGGGTTGTTTTGGGGTTTTTATGCAAACCAAAGGAACATCGGAGCTTCTCAACAAAGCATCTGCATACTTTTATCCTATGCTATTTTATTTCATTTATTTGTTTGTAAGTGTAAGGAGGGAAGGGGGAAAGCACCATTTTATTTAAATCTTAGCTACAACGTCACAGCTGGTTTTTTTCACCCAGAACTACAGTTAGACGTCTCCACCTCGTGGTGTGAAAACGAAGTATCCTTAGAAAAATTCTGAAATGCTATTTTATGTCAAGGCAACGTTATAATCACTTTTGTAAATTATTTTCCAAGGCAAACTGTGCCTGTCAGCAGCACACAAGCAAAAGGTCAGAGAGGAGAAAGGTTTTATAGAACACTGAGTACATATGCACGTATGGGTGCATATGTAGGGGTGGTGAGATACTGGCACTGGTTGCTCAGGAATGTTGTGGCTGCCCCAATCCTAGCAGTTCAAGGCCAGAGATGGTGGTGAGATACTGGCACTGGTTGCCCAGGAATGTTGTGGCTGCCCCAATCCTAGCAGTTCAAGGCCAGGCTGGATGAGCCTTGAGCAGCCTGATCTAGTGAGGAGGTGTCCCTGCCCAGGGCAGGGGGTTGGGACTGAATGATCTGTAAGGTCCATTCCAACCCCTAAATTCTATGATTCTATGCTATATGATTGTACATCAGGTAACATAAACATGCTGCACTCAGTTACCCTTTCTGTATACAAAGATCCGCATCCTGCACAGCATGGATAGTTTTCTGTCACCTTATAACCACTTGAAGGATAGATTATCAGACAATGGAACGAGGAAAGTATGGGTCAAGGCTTTGGATGCAGAGAAACTTCTCAAGAGGCAGGTCAGCATGTCAGCTGTGCTCTCACAAGGTGGCACGAGCTGCACCATCAGGACCTTTATTCTCAGTGCACGAGGTGCCATGCTGTGAGTGTAAATTCGCTTTTTATGGACTGCATAACTTCCAGGGTTTCAAAAACAGGGAAATTGTGCAGTGAAAGAAAAACCACAGATACATTGCATTTACAAATACACAAATAGAGGGAGATGCTCCACCATTAACGATGGATTCCTTGGCAGCAGAAATGATGGGAAAAGAAAGTTTAAACTGAACAGAAATAAGTGATCATTGCTCTGGTTCTAAGGTTTAATACAACACAAAGCAATAGGTGGAATGTGCTCTGTGGTTTCAGCAGAATTCCCTAACGAACTGACTGAACTTTAATGACTAGATAGGATTCCATAGGACACCCTTAAAAGCAGCATTTCTGCTGATCTCCTCAAAACTATTAACATTCTGTGACTGTATACAGATAATGAGAATTTAAGGAATGCTTTTTTTAATTTAGGCAAAAAACTATTTCATTTTCCATAATAGTCATTCAATATAGGAATGAATTTTTCTTGTCCAAAAAAAATCTTTTGCAAAATTTTCATTGAATTGCCTTTAGTTCAGCTAGCTCCAATGGAAGAGGTCATAGAGCACAATGGCAAATGCAGGGACAAGGGGTGGTCTCAAGGAAAGCAGTGCAGATACCTTAGCACTGAAAAAATTCAGAAGTTTATCACTTGTCATATGATCCCATAAATTTAATTATTAGGATCTCCAGAAACATAAAACAAAAACTCATAATGAAAATGTTGCACTTTGTCCCGCCTCAAAAGACATAAACTGTGCATTGATGTCCAAGCATAGATTTGTTAATAAATACCCACAAAAAATGGTTTTAAAAGGCTGAATGTTCTGTTCCTCTCTGATCCTTGGGGATGTCATGGCTCCTGCCTCTTTCATGCAGTTGGATGAAAAAGCAGATGAGTTCTGTAATCTGTCAAAAGCTGAGCTAATTTTGTAGTTTTCAAAGAATTTGCCTACAAAACTCATTACCTGTTCCTTTGCTGAGCTGTTCTTGTTTAAATAGAAAGCTTCTGCTGCCTTGGACCTTGTTCTGGTTATTCAGGTCTTCGTGAAACAGTCACAACACCATGCACAACATAAAGACAGGAGCTGTTAAAAAAAAAGAGATAATTTATCAAAGTTATTGGCAAATGGTCTTTCCTGCCTGAAGGAGTAATGTTGGCGATGAGACACTGCTTGCTTTTATGACCTTTCAAGGAAAGGATATTCCTCATCTTTACTTGGCTCTGGGCCTCAAATCCAGAAAAAGAACTGAAAGAGGAGAGACAAGCAAGGAATACAGAAGTTGGTGTCTAGACTTGCTAGCAGAGGTCTTTGCTCCCTAGGCACAGCTGCTGAAACAGCTGAACACACTTCGCTTCCTGCAATGGCTAAATCTCAATCAATTGCTATATATACTTACCTGGTTTTATTCATATTCACTTCTTACTAGTAGAGAAAAACCAAAAGACAATATTTTAAACAAATTGCACAAGAAAATCTCAATTAGGTGGGAACAGATTCAGGGTACAAAGAAACCACGTGCACATCTACCCATCCTAGAATTTACTGTGTGTCATTTCCCATTTCTAGTGATAGCAGCACCACCATTTATTTTTTTTCCCAAGGGTTTCATGTCAATTTAGTTTTATTAACAAAACATTGTGTAATGTGGTTAAGCAGTTTCCAGTTAGTGTTTTTTTTCATTTAGTGTTTCTGCAAACTTGAAGCTGTCCACCTCATTCTTCTGCATTTTGCTCCTACTGCTCTCTGTCCTGAGATAAATCATCATGGAAGTGTCTCTGAACATATCTTGATGTTTCCTGTACCTGAACAGGGTTTTTATCCACTTTACTGTGAAGCCATCAAATTTAATTAATACCGGAAATATTGACTTAGTGCTAAGAGAAACATTATCATTAAATGAGCACATTAAATTGTGCTGGTGATGCCAACTCCACATCTGCAGGGCTTGTCAGACAGTGAATCTCAGCGTGTACAGTTGTTAGGTAAAGCTCTTCAGAGCTAAAAGTATTCGTTACTCACACGACCTAAGATACTCATTACATTACTTCAGAGAATCATTCAGAAGAATCATTGTTTGGCGTCTTCTCTTCAATATTATTTCTCTGACATTACATATCATTTGTGCTTGAGAAGTCACTACAAACTGATGGAAAACCTGCTCCCAGATGTTTAGAGAGAAAAGAGTAAGGATGTCATACAGCCATGACATCACCATTTCACAATAGTTGCTTTTTACTTTTTTTTTTTTTTTTTTTTTTGAGAAGGAACACAGAGTTTCTCACTCTCTAAATCTCTTCCCAGATCTAGTACTGGTTTCCTGAAAATATAGGCCTTTTGAACTGGACTAATTTGTCACATGGCATCACAGCAAAATGCAAGCTAATATTTCCTGACATTTGGTCCAATATATGATGCCTTTTAATAGAGCTCTTTAACTTTCATTAGTAGGAGATCATTTTTCCCTTCTAAGTACACTGCCTCTATTAGCCTGAGCTTTACACTTTTTCTGTTTGTTTATTCCTTTAGAATGGCTGAGAAAACTCTTAAAGTGACTGACAGACCCACAGAGCCATCTCTGGCTTAGCATTCCCTTCCTAGTCCTCACTGCTCTTGTAGCCCTTCCCTCCTGCACAGGCACTTGCTGTGTCTGTCCTCGATGCCTTCCCCAGCCCTGTGCCCTCCACTGGGTCTCCTCTTTTCCTGGGGGAATCACAGAATCGACCTACAGAAAGCTCAAAGACAAATCCCACTTCCCAGCCTTCAGCTGTGGGAGCATTCCTTACAAAACCTGATCTCCATCCATGCCATTTTTCTCCTACCCATTTTTCAGTGCTTGACGGAAGAGCTGTTGACTTTGCAAAGGTTAAAGGTGGCTGCCTCAAACAACAAATGGGATTTACCGCAAGGGGAGGATTGTTGTTCTTGCAGGAATGAAGTGTCAGGAAGATGCAGAGGTTGGCCAAGCCCCTGCTGAGGTGCCGAGTGACAGCACCAGCTGCCGAGGGTGCAGGAGCTCTGCAGGACCCAAGCATTCCCACGGCTGGGAAGGGCATGCCAGCTCCTTTTCCCACATCTAAAGCTGGAGGAATAACAGTGAGAGCTCCGTTGGGAAATCAGGGTCCAAGCAGTTTAACTTGGAATGCAAAGTAATGTGCAAGAATTGAGGCAGGCCCTGTGAAGAGACTGCTCCAACCTCATGGGGATTGTGGAGTGGGAACCTAAAGCTGATCCTGGCTGAAGTGGATGTGAGACAGAGAGACAATCCTCCATGCCCTTCTATCCCTGTCAGCATATGTGCAAGGGCATAAAGGTTTGCATAATTAGCTAGATCTGTTTGTAGACTGACTAGGACTGGAAAACAGACCTAGACCGAATCCATACAAACCCCTGATAATCTGTGTGAGTGGAGCAGTGGGTGTTAGACATATGAAAACACACAGACACACAGAATGTAAATAAATAGTCTGCATTGGCAAAAAGTTCTGGATTCTGCCTCAGACTCTGCCAGTGCCTGAAACATTAGCAGCATTCACAAATCCACCATAACCTGACCTGTCAGAAAAAAGAGCAGTCTGGGTGTTTCCCTCCAGCCAGTGAGTAGGAAATATGTTTTAATGTTTACTATCTAATGCAACACAGCAACAGATTTAAATATTTAGGAGAGTTCTTCCTAGAGAATTAATTAGGTATCACATATTGAATATTTTGCAAGAAAGTCAAGATTTGTGTGATAGAACAGAATGTAATGTCCTTGTTCAGAATGATCTGAGCTAAAATCACTTGATTTCCTGGTAAAGACAAGGCTCTAAGAACCAACAAATATACCAGATAAGCACATCTTCTTCCCTTGCCCCCTCCAGTTCCTTGAAATGTTACAATCCTGAATTATACAAAAGTCAAATTGAAGAGTCACTTAAGCTCCTGTGCAAAATGAAGACTCCATGTGTACTGCTCCTCTGTGTCCCTGAGAGGACACGGAATGGAGCATCCAGCACAGATGGTGGAGAAGGGAAA
>NW_008685319.1:41605-61827 GCF_000695815.1 Acanthisitta chloris
GAGGGAGCAAGTATTGGAAATGGTTGCAAGCAGATTGTGGAAACATGGAACACATGGACACATAAATTGTCATTAAAAACATGGAGAACAACTCTGAGAGGAGTTGCAGTAACCCTTGCAGAGCAGGGTAGAGGGACATTCCCAGCTGCCACACTTCTGTGAAAAAGGGATTGAGAACAGATTCCCTTTTAACATCTTTTCAACTGTGGTGGCTCTGGAGTCTAAGAATCTGCTTTCTGTTAGGGAAAACTACAAAACTTTCAACAAAAGATGAAAAATATGTCTTTCACTGGCATAAAATCAGAAGATTTCCTTGCAGGAGGCATATTGACAATTCCCTAGAAAACTGAATGCAGAAGAATAACTGCCACTGGCAGCAAACTCCAACACTCAGCAAATATGTGTTAGAAATCTAACAAAATAAACAAACATCACTCAGAGCCTTCCGTGCGTGTACAAACCAGGTTTAATGCTTGTTTTAGACTTAGGATCGGGCCCTAAATTACATATAATTAGTGAAGTTCTTTCTTACTTTTGTTTCCCACTTTAGTTCGTGAGATTTGGTGTCTGTTGGATTCTGTGTTAGGACTTTTCCCAAAACCAAGAATTGGGGAACTTTGTTAACAGTGCAATAAAAATAACTTCATAGTGTTACCAGGAAACATTAAAGACTTTTTTGTGTGCTGCCCTTTCCCTTTTAAAAAAAATACAGACATTGTTTCTTTAAAAGGCTCCATCTGCAAATCCCATTAGATGTGCATATAAGGTTTCAGATGATTAATAGTTGCCTGCTTTGCTTTGGTTGGAGGGGCTAAGGGTATGTGTGTTAACCCCTCCCTCCCCTCGCTCACATTTCACTTTATAAACTTGTCACTCTCTCCCCAGCACAGTATTTAAAAAGTGTTTCACTCACAAGGAAGCAAGCTGCAGGCCTTGGGAAGCAACTCATGGCAATCCCTGCATAGATTCCTGTTTCCTGGTCGGGCAATGAAGACATTTAGAAGAGTTCCCAAAGTAACAAATCTGCAACAGCATAAAACCCACAAACAAACTGTTGTTTAGGGAGGAAATCTGTTCTGTAAAATTGGAATATTTCCCCTCTGCTTCTTTTCTGATTTTGAAGCCTGAGCTGTCCCCAGTCACGAGCACTGGAGTGTGGACAGGACTGGAAGCAAATGGATCCCAGCGGCAGCAGCTGCATGCGCAGCCCACAGCCTCCTGCGCCCCGCTGGGGGTGCCTGCGGAGCACCCATGTGGATGCCACCACAGCTTCAGGGCTGAACCACTACCCACCAGCACCATTCTCCTTCCATCACACCCCTGATTTTGCTACTTACTCTGATTTCTCAGCCTCCTGCCTGGTGACAGCTCCCCACAGCTTCCCACGTGAAGAGCGAGCGCTTGTGGAGCAGCATCCCTCTTTCCAGCTCTCTGATTGGCATTTTGCAGCATCTGAGACCAGAAGACAACTAAATCCAGGACTGGCCTTGGGTTCTGGGGAGTCAGAGGGCAGCAGGCCAAACGTAGTGAGTGTGGCAGTGGGTATGGATGAAGATGATGAGGTACCGGTAAATACTACAAATGACATTGAGAAAAAGTCATCCAAAAGAAAAAAGGAAAACTCAGGTACGTGATATGAAATCAGGATTGTGGGATAGTACAGGCAATGGAATGAGAGCACCTGTGAGATTGGGAATTAAGACCGAAAGCTGATGAACAAAACATTTTGTAATACTTGACTGGGGAAACTTACACAATAACAACACTGAAATTAAATGGCTTATTCTTACTCTGGCCTTCCTAATTCACTCCTGCAGCTCTTGTTTACTGAACATTTTACTCATCAGCACAATCCACATTTGCTGTAACTAAGCAAGAATCACTTGGCATGTACACACTGAGCTGAAAGTCCTAGGATGTGGAGTTACAGATCCATACTTGCCATTTGTCTGAGCATAAGGAAATGGCAAAGAGCAAAGATCCTTCATCCTGAGCTGCCTGTGCTAGTTGGAAATGTCATACTAGGATTTTGACCTCTCAGTTTATGGTAAGAAGTACAAGAGGCAAAGTCTTCCTTTAGATATAAATTTTATTTGTCCTCGCTAAATGTTAAATATTTTGACCTTGAAACAGGAGGTGCTAAAAGTTTGCCCCATCAGTACAAAGTCCAACAATGCAGAAAATGCAGATGTAATGTTGATTTACAAGCTGCAGTGTGATTTGTCCCACAGCACTGCTATGAAATAGTGATATTTTCCAGTAGCCTTATTTTACAGGTAGAGAATGCAGGGACAAAAATATTGATTGATTGACTAATTGATTGACTGATTTTTAGGCTTTGCAAAACTTTATGGCATCTAAATTCATTTAGATTGAAAAATCATGTCAGGGTAAAATTTTTCTAAAAATCCAAATGCAAATAAGTTTTTTTTTTAAAAAATCATTTAAAAGGTGAACAATACTTCCATTAAAACATCTGCTAGTCATAGGTAGACAGCAGATTTTAGTATATTCAGAAAAAAAAAATAATTTAAAAGGTGAACAATACTTCCTTTAAAACATCTGCTAGTCATAGGTAGACAGCAGATTTTAGTATATTCAGAATAAAGGGGCACCTCTATTCTGACAGAGACTGATTTGAAGCACATTTCCCTGTTTTGGCAGGAGACAAAAGTTCCTTCTATTCTCTCTTACCAGCACTCTGCATTTTCCTTTCACACTTGCTGCTGTCCCATACACATTTCCTCCAGGAGAGCTGTAAGCGGTGTCATCCCTGAAAGGTCTGGTGTTCCTACTTCCTAGTGCTTGCTGCAGCCCTGGGGAAAGGGAACTGCTAAGCCCAACCCCACAATGGTCTGGTTGGGTTCCTCAAGGACCTCGTCAAACTGATTCCCTGAGAGACTGGCAGTTTGGGCTTTGCTCACTGAAACAAGTGTCTTTTTCCTTGCATTGCTTGGAGATTCGTAATGACTACCAACTTTTAAAATTTGGGGGAAAATTAGAAAAGAAAGGAAAAAAAAAGAAAGGAGAAGAAAAATATAAAAGAAAAGAGCTAAAGTATTTTTTTTTTAAAAATTGCCAGAGTCTCAGGCAAAGCCAATTTGTGTTTCCTTTTTATCATAATGGGGGCAGCTTCCCTTTGGCTATGGCTTAAATTTGGCTTTGAAATGCCACTCTTGATCACATTGCAGACAAGTACACAAATACCAAACAGGTTTTTCAGGTCAGCACAGTGACAAGAATGACACTGAGGCCAGTCATGTACACAGATCCTGTGTACATGTACACAGTTCCCATTGTAGTCTCCATTTAGCAGACTAGAAGTTCAAAGTCTGGAGTGTCACAGGCCAATTCGAAGAAAGCTGTTTCTCTGCTGTTCTACCATGTTCACCACCACTACGCAGTGTTTCCAGGCCATGCAGTGTTCACTGAGTGTCTTGTTCCCATGTCCTGTGCCAGAGGTGGACACTATGCACTCCTAACGTGTTGCACGTCGCACACACCAAGCACTAGCTTGGCTGTGTGTTGCAAGGGAGGTCAGGGGAGGGTGCAAATATGTATATAAGGAAAGAAAGTAAAGAAATGGGGAAGGGAAGTGTTTTGATGCAATGACAGCAAGGAATGAGAGCTTCCTTCCCATACCTACTCTTCTGTGACTGTGCAGACCCAAGCAGTTCTGACAATCCCTGACTAAGCTGTCCCACCTCTGTCCCCTCGAACCCAAAGCTGAGCTCGAGGGGGATAATGCAAACATCTTAAAAGTTCCACACAGCACTTCAATGAGCCACTTAGATCAGACCTCTGCAATGCACATGTTCACACACATCAGTGTAGCTGCAAATCACGCAAGTGTGCTTACCTCTTAGAAAACCAGAGCTCAAGCAACAAGGTGGAAACCAGCAACAAATCCCGGAAGGAACGGACAGCTTTCACAAAGGAGCAGCTACGGGAGCTGGAAGCTGAATTTGCCCACCATAACTACTTGACAAGGCTCAGGAGATACGAGATTGCTGTGAACCTGGATCTCACTGAAAGACAAGTACTTCCCAAACTCCCCATCTCCTTCTTCCTCCCCCAACACTTCTCCCTAATGCTAAAAGCCAGATATGTTATTCAAGGGTGTGTTTTTGCAGTGGCACAGAGGGAGTTTAAGACAAAGGCTCCAGATTCTTTTCAAAGACAACTGTTCCAAATTTCTGTAAGCAGTGAATAAAATTAATTGCATTTCTCTAAGCTAAAGAGAGACTTGGTAATAACTGATCTCTACTGAGCTGCTGCTTACCACCCTTCATTGGTACGTGTCTACTGATACACGCGTGCATAGGTCTGCTTAAACAGCTCAGATCGAAGCAACAAGTAATCATTTCCTCTTTATCACCCAGGTCAAAGTATGGTTTCAAAACAGAAGAATGAAGTGGAAACGTGTTAAAGGGGGGCAACCAGTGTCCCCACATGAACACGACACAGAAGATGTGGACTCTGCCGCCTCCCCCAGCTCTGACTAATCCTTGCAGCAATGGGAGAGGAGTATGGAGAAAGTCATGGAACATGCAACGTTGCTTCTGGTCAGCTACAACATGAGATCTTCCTGCTTGCAAATCCTGTAGCTCCTAGTCTTTAAAAGGTGTATAATTCTTCAGGTTACAGAGGCAATTAAAGAGCACGGGGAGGGGGGGAAGCCAAAGGAGAACACAATTCTGAATTTTGTCTGGATAAATTTAATTCTCTCTGGAACTGTCATAATACCACAGATGCATCTACAGAAAAAAACATTAACTAATACTGTATATAAAACAGGAGCAATGTTGTCTAGAGTCAAACATTGTTGTCAGTCAGTGAGTGATTGTCAGTCAGTGAGTGATTAATGCAGGTGTATTTTCACCCAGCCTTTCCCTGAGAACATCTATTCAGTCTGTATTTGGACTTGACAATGCACATTTTCCTTGTGCCTTACTTGGAAAGAAATAAAAACTTTGATAGTGGCTGATTCTTTTTCAAAATGAATTGAACACCTGTATAAGGCAGTGAGATCATGGAATAAAATTTGATGCTGAAAATATATATGGACAGAATTCTGCTTGCCAGTTTCCGAAGAGGTGACTTTCACACTGATGGGTGCATGTGCCTTGGTGGTGGTAGCAATTTGCAGAGGGAGATTTCTTCCAAGCTTACTGTAAATCTTGAAATTATACTGCTAGATCTCAATTTCAAATACATTTTCAAAGCAGTCATTACCAAACAGCACAGCAGGCACAGCAGAGATTGAGCCAACACAACAGCTACCACTACTCTTTTTGCAACATGAACCTATTTGTAGAAAAACTACTCTCTAGCACTGCATTTCTTTTGGATTTATGGAATCTCTATGGAAACCCACAGTTTTCTTAGTGAATTCAGGATTGTCAGGAGAAGCAGAAAACAATTTTATCTGTAGAGATTTAACTGAGTTTACTGTCTACAAAATCTTGCTTTATTTTTAAATGGAAACAAAACTTTCCCCTGAATAAATAAGTACATGTATACATATAAGTTACATATTAAAACATCTGGTAATCCAGGTATTGTGTGGATTTACACTCACTACTTAGCCCTTTTTGCAAACTTTCTATTAACAGTTTGTTTTTCTGGTTTGGTTTTGTTTGGTTTTTTAGTGTTTGCAACTGATCAAATAGCTCATACCAGTGAATAGTATCTGTGCTTTTCAAAACACACAAACATGTTGTGCCTCTGATCACTTCTTGCCTTTGCTAACGTTTGAGTATATCAGGAAACTTTACCAGCAATCCTTAAAGCCACTAAAACCGACAGAGCCAACTGCCTCTACTAATACAAATATGTAAAAGAAGTTTTCTAATGAACTGCCACAGCACCACCATGAAATTCTCTCCCCTTTCAACCCACACCTTAAATTATGATGATTTAGAAAAGCCTAGTGTCTGATTCATAGAATCATAGAATTTAAGGGTTGGAATGGAGTTTACAGATCATCCAGTCCCAAACCCCTGCCCTGGGCAGGGACACCTCCTCACTAGATCAGGTTGCTCAAGGCTTATCCACCCAGGATTGAACACCCCCAGGGTCAGGGCAGCCACCACGTCCCTGGGCAACCTGTGCCAGTGTCTCACCACCTTTAGAGTAAAAAAACTTTTCTCACAGCCAACCTAGACTTTCTCTCCAGTTTGAACCTATTACCCCTTGTCCTATCATTGCAGTTCCTAACACAGAGTCCCTCTCTGGCTCCTTATAGGCCCTTCAGATACCGAAGAGTTGCTCTGAGGTCTCCACGCAGTCTTCACTTCTCCAGGCTGAACAGCCCCAACTCCCTCAGCCTGTCCTCACAGAGGAGATGCTCCAGTCCTCTTAGCAACTTCCTGTACAAAGTACAGGGGGAGAATCACCTCTATGTACTTGCTGCCCACACTCCTGTGGCTCAGTCCAGGCCTGCATTGGTTTCTGGGCTGAGCTCACATTGCAGCTCATGGGGAGTTTCTCATCCATCATCACCCCCAGGTCTCTCTCCTCATTGCTGCTCTCAATTCCTTCCCCAAGGGAAAAATCTTCTCCTTTGACCTGCTGCCCACACTCCTTTTGGTGCAGCCCAGGATTCCATTGGCTTTCTGGGCTGAGCTCACACTGCAGCTCATGGTGAGCTTCTCATCCACTGTCACTTCCAAGTCTTTCTCCTCACTTCTGGTTTCAATTCCTTCCCCACCCAACCTGTAGCTATGCCTGGGATTGACACAGCCCAGATGCATTTCTCCTGTCTTTTTGTTTCATGTACTAATGCCATATTTTAAATGGAATATTTATACCAGCACACCATGTTATGACTGCTGATAATACTGAAGCTTTAGCTTAAACATTGGAAAGATTGCTGTTTGCAGCTGCAGCACACTGCATTCCTTGCACTTTGCTCTGATGCATCAGTATTGTGGCTGCATGTGAACTGCAGATATGCTGGATAGAAATTTTTATGTCCAGATAATATGCTTACAAATCTATCAGTGGTTATTCTACTTTTAAAAGACCTCAAAATAGACAAATATCTACCTTTTTTTTCTTTAACAGAGATGCTGCATTCTTTTCAAAGATCTGATCACTGTATATACTAAGACAAAAAAATCCATTACATTCCTTCTTATAATTTCCAAGCTCTGACAGATGAAAAATGAACTGTTTAAAGTATATATTTGTGCATAACCAATTAAAAACAAAGAATTATTTTTTAAAGAAATTGTTTTAAAATAAGGAAACATGAGAAGTTTGAGAAGCACTGGGGAAGAGAATTGGGTTACTGTCTGGTTTCCTACACTGCTCCTTGCTCATTACCCGCTTTCCTCCAAAACAACTGTTACCCAAAGCAAAACACCAACAACCCCACCACCAAAAAAACCCCCAAGAATAGAAAAAGTGGCATTGCTGGTGTCTTACAGGGTCTCACAGGGTCTCTGCACAAACGGTGCTGCAATCACAGCAAGGATGCAAACATGTAAATCCTGTGAATGTAATAATCACTATGTAATCAGTTGTCATAATTAGGAGTATGCCAGTCCTCTCTCTGAGCTAAATTTACTGCTGCCTCTTTAGACCTTTATGGTAAGGAAAAAGTACCCTCAGCTTCCTTCCAGGACTTTTGTGTGTGCATGGTAACGTTTTGCTAGAAGATGGTACAGACGGAGTTACGGTTGGATCCCAGTTACTAAGCAGGATTAAGGTTTACAATGGCAGAACACTATTATTTGGGTTACAAATCTAATGTTAATAACCTCAGTACTCAGGTTACATAAAATCAGCTGGCTAAAAGAATTTCCTATGCACAGATGAGCAGCTAAAGTTCCCCATAACTTTAGTAACAGAAAATGTCTGTGGCTCTGCCTCTGAAAGCTTGGTGCCCTCTGATCAGGCTTCTGACCAAACTCAGGAGTCAGAACACTATTATTTGGGTTACAAATCTAATGTTAATAACCTCAGTACTCAGGTTACATAAAATCAGCTGGCTAAAAGAATTTCCTATGCACAGATGAGCAGCTAAAGTTCCCCATAACTTTAGTAACAGAAAATGTCTGTGGCTCTGCCTCTGAAAGCTTGGTGCCCTCTGATCAGGCTTCTGACCAAACTCAGGAGTTTGCCTCTTGGCAAACACTGAGGAAAGCTGAGTTCTGTGAAGAACTCTGGTGCTAACTCAGGCATCCTACCCTCTCTCCTGGGACACAGATCACCATGGGGCAGGAGTTCTTTGTTATTCATTTCCTTGTAAACCCTTAAGCCAATTAAGTACATCACCTCAGAGACTCCTTCCCACTGTGTTTATAAAGTTTGCAACATGCAGAAGCAGCTTATTTTGGGATGAAGACTTTTGGGCTCTTGGCTACCATCATGAACGAAAAACAGCTCCTCACCTAGAAAAGAGACTAATAAATATTCCCTTTCAAGGAAGCTGTCAGTGGTAGCATATTGAACCCTAATTCAATAGGATCTCAGTGTGTACCCATAACTCCAGCTCCTAAACAGTTCCTGCTCTGGCTGTTGAAAAATAAGCCTCAAGTCACCTGTGAGATCCTTTTATGCTTAGGCACTTGCTTCATTAAACCATCTGCTTACGCTAAGACCTCTGTGGTTTGTGAAGGAACATTTCACTCCTGACATCAAAGCATTTGACCTCTGAACCTCTGGTGCCAAGAATCTTTCAGACAAAGCCTGTCGTCTGGGAGCAAAATCTCTGACCTGCAATTATTTTTCTCGGCAATACACATCAGGCTGTAACCTCCTGGCAGAAGGGAGGGAAGCTAGCTGGGGATGTTTGGCAGCGCTTTCCATGCCTGATTCTCAATAGATAACCTGAGCACACAGTTGCCCTATCACATCAGAGGGGTCTGGCAGGTCTTCCCCAGGAAGCATGGGCAGGCAGAGCAGCAAGAGTGCCCATATACAGCCAGTGCAAACAGCCTACAGGGAACAGGGGTACCTGTATCAACACAAATATATGTGCTGTAGCCCTTTATAGCTGTGTTTCCTCTTCTAAGTAGAGGAAGAGAAGCATTAAGAGTCATAGATTTATGGATTTTTATCTACCTACTCTATTGAGTCATCAATTTTTATCTACCTAGCCAGATGCTAATGTAGCAGAGGCCCTGATTAGTTTTACAGTTTCTGTATACCAAGACTCCTCTGTTGTTAGTCCTCAGTTTCTTCACACCATTCTACAGCTTTAAGTTAGTAATTTTCTTCCAGTCAATGGAGCTACTTAAACAACTTAAAGATAACCCAAGGCCAGTCCAACCTGGTCTGGAACACTTCCAGGGATGGGGCATCCACAACTTTTCTGGGCAACCTATGCCAGCACCTCACCACCCTCCCCAGTGAAAAAGCTCACAGCCATGATGTGACTAAGAAACCAAACCCTCCAGTTCACACTGTCCGGAAAACAAGAGAGCCCTTTTAGCAAACACTTCATAGCCAGAGATTTTGATTGGGACACATTCCACATGAGCAAAGCTTACAAATTCTACTTCCTATAGAATTTCCTATGCACTGACACAAGCACACACAACAAATCAGGGCATTTTACACAACAGACACACCATTTTTCAATTATGTCATTTTCTTCCCCTGCCTCTAGCAGTGCCCATATTAAGTTTCATCAGCCACTATCTCACATTTTAGGTAATTCCCTTCCCTTGAGGAAAGGGTACAGCCCCTTCAAGAAATATATCTGTGTTAGTCACCCGGCTCTGAGTCCTGAATCCATGCAGTACTTCCAGGCAGATAGACAGGAAATACATTTTCTTCCAGTGATTACAGTAGAAGGGCTTTTGTCTGACTGGAACTTGCCCGCTGAGGCTGGAAAGTAATCTCAGCCTCAGGCTATCGCCTTTCAGGCTGTACTTTGAGTTACGATGGGGCAGTTTCCCCGACAGTGCTGCATCCAGGCAGGTGTCTGCAGAGCTCTACAGCTTCCCGTCCTCACCCTCCCCATGCACAATGCCACATTGTTGTAGTTTCTTCATGAAGGAAGGATTTTCCTACAGTTCCAGACTTTTACACCGCTATTCCCTTCCTCTGTACCATAATTTTGATTTGGTTTTTCAAAATAACTCTGAGACAGGAATAAGCAGCCGGTTGTCTGGAAGCTCCTTTGGGAACAGATTGCAAAAAGATAATGGAAGTGAGTAACAGAGAGGATGGTGACTTCATACCGTGGAGGTTTGAGTCATGCTTCTCACTTTCCTTTTGAAAGAAGAAAACATTTTTCAAAGCTCGCTCACTCTCGCTGTGGATCCCCGGCTTTGGAGCAGGAAACAGACGTGTGAACTGACACCTTTCTTACAGCCTCTAGTTTTTAATTCAGTGCAAGTTTGTGATGCCCCACACTCATACCCCACGATAATCTGTCACCCAGAGTGCCACGTGTGGCCCATTTCCTACACTTCGGAATTTACCACCAGAGGAGTGTTACCCAGCAATGCTACAGTGAAGTTGAGGATTGGAAAGACACCAGAAAAAGAATTGTTTCATCCTTTCAATACTCACCACAAACATCCTTACAGTTTTATATTTCCTCTATATTTCTATATTTTGACCCTTTTCTGTATATCTACATTTCAACCCTTTCCATTCTGTATTTCTCTTATGAGAGATGATCAAGAAAAGTGATGTAACTGTGCACGGTTTCTAACTCAGAAAAAGAAAATTCTATCAGATCTAATTGCTCTGTCCACTTTTCTTAGCTAAGGAGGACAAACGTCTGGTCTCAGTGTCAGGGTGTCTAGCAAATTTGGCCAGGAAGTTATTTTCCAGGAAAAAGAAGTATCAGTCTTCATAATAATTATCCAGAATTGTTTCTATCTGAAGCTAATTGAGAAGGAGATTCTGGGGAAAAGTGTAGCTCAGGAAGCTGATCTTCATTCGAGTGTGCATACATCCCATACTCTTTTCTATGCATTATACCTAGAAAACTGACACAGATTATAAAATAAGGCCTCTTATTTATGAGGACTAGTGGCATGGGCTTGTGTCAAGCTACTTGATGCCTTCAATTGGTCTTAATTCAGCTGGATTGCATCGTACCAAAGTTATATTAAGCTTCTTTAAAGTATCCCAACAAAACAAAAAAAGAGAATGAAACAATGAGATGAGAAATTGTCTCGGGGAAACATTTTAGGCACATCTCTCACTCGTTTATTTGCAGAAGAGAACACAGACACAACTGGGGTATGTTTTACATTACAAGACATAAGGGCTCATGTCTGCACTGAAGACATATTTATACTGCTGGGTTCCATTATGACTCTGTTTTACATCCTGTGAATACTCAGAGTCCTTTGCACACTCTAGACAGGAAGTCTTTAATGGACACACTGAGAAGACATTTCCAACTATTCAAACACTAAATAAATAAACATGAAAAAAGTCATTCAGCTGCAATAATTAAATTCTTCTTGTGCCTTTCCTAGATTTCTGAAAGAACAATCCTCCAAATCCTAAAAGAGTTGTTTATAAGGTCCTAGAAAGCCATAAGAAAAACAAACTGAGTGGAAAACAAGCCAAGCCATTTACCCTTTGCGTTTTGTAGCACCATGAGTTATTAGTTAAGATCAGAGCCTCAGTTTTCAGCTCAGATCAGGCCTTGTCTCAAAGGCATTTTTATCACTTAAATTAGACAAGTATCAAGAAGAAAACCAAAATGGTTCTATGCACCCTCCTTCTCTAACTGTAGAGTGGGGTCTTGTCCAATGCTGGAAGAGCATTAGTGAGTGAACTGAGACATCTGGAGCCCTTGTCTAGTTCAATCCTGACGTACCTTGAAAGACTAGAATCTGGCCCACAGCATCTCATTACTGCCTGTACATAATAGTTTCTTTTCTCTGTACGTTGTGAGAATTTCTCAGGTAGTAACAAGCTGACAGAACAGCTGGAGAGGAAGTCGTGCCTGAAACACTCTAGAGCTGACAGTGCACTTAATAATACGCTTACTAATATGCTTTAACTGTTGCTCAGCCCTGGAGTGGTGGGACTGGGCAATTGTTGCAGGTTCCAAATTAAATAATCTATTCTAGTTGCAGTTGCTTTGCCATCTTCTACATAAGTATGTAGAAGAATATAACTCACCGTTTGGAAAACAGTGTGTCCTGGCTCTGGGCAGAACAGGGTTAACGCTTGGAGCAGCCAGGAGGGACCTGGGACTACTCCATACCTCCTGGACCCAGAGTGGTTGGAGCCCCTTTGGATTCCTGGTGCAGATGGTCTGGGTCTGAGCAATGTTCATCTGCCGTGTGCACTCTGTTCTTAGCATTGTTGTCACTGTTTGTGTTCTTACTTCGCTGTCGTTCCTAGTAAATTGTTCTTACCTCAACCCAGGATATTCACCTTTTGTGTCCCAGGTCTCCCGATCGCCCCAGGCAGGGGGAAGCAGTGGGGAGTGAGCGGCTTGTGGGCCAGGGGAGAATGGTGGGGAACACTATTCCCAAACCAGGATACAAAGCAAAGATGATAACAGATCTGTAACCTGCGTATAACTTCAAATATGAACCAACTTGAATTTTCACTTTCCTTCACAGTTCCTAGGGCCAGCTTGACTCGCATTATTTTTAGGAGAAAAATGATCTCTCTTTTTACAGTCTTCTCTCTGCTGTAATTTCACTGTGTCTCTGCCAGAATCAAGATGAGGTGATGCCAAGAAAAAGGATGAGCTCATTGCATTTAGTGGTATGAGTTTTCACAAATAAAAACTGCATTACTCAATTGAGCAGTGGTCACCGGTATGCACTAGTGTTAAAGACAGGTAGGTTTTATTTGGAACAAACAATTAATTTCTCCTGCTGGTTGCCCTTAGAGAACTGATCTGATTTGCCTTCCTCAGGGATGGAATTTCTGATTATTCGCCTTTTTGTATTATTATTGCACTTTTATGATAACATTAAATGAACAAGATAAACATTATTGGTAAAACAACATAGGCAACCACAGGTGCCAAAGATTGACTCACTTTCTATGTGAGCAAAATTCAAATAAAGCTTACAGATATATAGTTTTCCTGTACACTTATGAAAACCCTTCACCTATGCTGCCAAGTATTCCATGACTCCTATTTAGAAAGCAATAGGGCTCCATTCTGTCTCCTTCACTCCTCCTGCAACAGAACTGGATCAGAGTCCCCTGTTGATGTTCCCAGTGGTGTCTGCTCCAATGTCTCACTGACACAGAATGACCTAATTTGTTATGGCTGGTAAGAACTGAGAGAAATTAAAGCCAGGATCTGCAGTTAATTGGGGTCAAGTTGAGATGATTTATGATCTGAGGAATGTACTCACTCTTTACACTATCATACAAACAGTATCAATTGGACTCAGCAACATTTGGAATCAAATTAAAATTGTATTTTCCAGAAAATGAGAAGTAGCAGAGGCAAGAGACAAGGGAGAAGTCAGAGCAGTGGGCAGATGAGGCTATAGCTGATCTGCAGAGCCAAGTACCTTCTCTTCCCACACTGTCATTTGGTTAACCTTCAAATCCTGATTTATCATGATTCAGAGGAGAGTTAGAATAACTCTATGCCAAGAAAATTTCATCTGTCTGGAATCTGACAGGAAGAAAAAAAAGTTTGCAAACTTCAGAGGAAGTTGGGATTTGTCCCAGTTGCAGTGTCTCTGTGTTCACTCAGCCAGCTCATGTTAGTGTTCACTGAAAAATAGTGGCAAATGTTTTTCCATCAATCAAGGACTTTGAGCTTGGTCCCAAGTCAGTGAGCTGTGCAGTGTAGCCTATGACCCTAAACAGCAGGAGCCTTCAGCAGGTTCCCCATGCCTTTTGCAGGATGTCTTAAATCAACATCTTTCTTTTCTCTGTGGGATTTAGAAAAGGATTACAGAAGAGTTACTCTATTTTCAAGTCCAAGGCACTTCAACACAACTCAGCAGTTAAATAGAACTTGAAAATAAAATTATTCAATACTGATTTTGTTGAAAAAATTCAATGCTTTTTTTTTACTTCCCTAGTTAGGACTCTGCTTCTTCACTCTTGCTACTTTCATGGCCTATTTTTGATTACACGATGCATCCATTCATATGCCCAGTGACTGGCCACAAATTTTGGGCATACCCTTTTGACCTCCAATAGCAAGAGGCACTTCAACAAGCTTGCAAAGGAGTCAGAGTCTTACAGTTAATCCTGAAAATACCTTAGTTCAGGAAATTCACAGCATTGCTGCTAGAGCAACTCTGAGTAGCTATGCCTTGTGTCACAGAAAAAAAGACCAACAATGACCACGTTCTGTGAACAGCCAGGGATGTTGCTCAAATTACTGCATTTGCTGCTCAAGATTCCTCCAGACGTTAGTGCAAACTTTAACCTAAATGCATTCTGTGAATGTCGGGAAATATGTGATATATTCAGTCTGCAATCATTGGGAATAAGCCTTGTGTGTCTTGCATTCCTAGACATTCAGAAAGGAAGCAATCGTGTCCTCATAGTGTGTTAACACTGAGACCTAGAAACTGTACACATCCTGAAGACTTGGGTTTGTTCCTTTTGTGTTGGTTTAACTTTTTATGTCTCTATTTGTCATGTTTTAACCCCAGCCAGCAGCTCAGCCCCACACAGACACTTGCTCACTCCCCTCCCTGTGTGATGGGTGAGAGAATCAGAAGGGAAAATGCAAGAAATTTTGTGAGTTGAGATAAAGACAGTTTAATAGGCAAAGCAAAAGTCACATGTGCAAACCAAGCAAAACAAGCTATGACACAGAAAGATTTCATTATCACAAAAGTACTTTCATGTGAAAATTTTGTCCAAATATACGAATCAGTTTTTAAAGCAGAAAAATCATCCCTATTCTGTTAATGTCTATCAAAATAGGCAGAAGAAGAGAAGGAAAGAAAAATTGTTGCAATCCCAGGAGTGGTGGTTATAAAAACTCTCTGTGGGTTCCTGTGTGAACACAATCTTGCTCACACACACCTTCACCTGCCAGCTAAGTGACAGTGCATCAGCCCTTTACCTTCCTGTGCTCTATGAGTATCTTTGCACACTATTCCACAGGAATATGAGTCCAAAACACATGAAGCTTCTTAGGAAAAATAATGATCAGTATGGAGGGGTGCAAAATGCTGTATAAGGACAGGGGTGACTGACAATGCAAAATCCAGCAGTTTAACTTCCAACCATGCAGACTGCAATAACACAGGATATTTATTCAGCTGTGCCTCTCCTGTGTATTCTGGGCAGAAAAGGTATGTTCTGGTCTCGTTAATCACTTCATTCTTTGCAGGAGTAAACAAGAGGAGCTGCAGGGGGTTGTCTTGTTTGTGAGGTTCTTCTATGCACAGGGTTTGCTGCAGGAGCACAAAGTTCCTTCACTGGAAAGAGGGGAAGATAAGCTGGGGTTACTACAGATAGTAGAGGGAATGCAAAAAAGGACTGAATAATGGTCCCAACAATTCCTTTCTGTCCCTCCCAGCAGATCAAACACCATCTTAACTAGTACACCCTGTGCTGCACCCAAGGTGAGACATTTTTCTTACCATACAGACTGAAAAGGATGTGGATCAATGGAGTGAAAGTTCTAAGCAACCCAGTGCTCTGCTGTGGTACTAACATTACACATGCAGCTTTGCCAGGGCCTGTGCTCCAACACTTCAGCAGCTTTCAGAAGGGACCATCACAGTCTCTTAGGATGAGGAGAGCTCTGAAAAGGAGAAACCTCCACCCTAGCAGGGGCTTCATCCAGAAGATGTCTAGTGCTCCAAATGGATGACTCGATTCTTCACCTCACTAAGGACCAAGTTCTCTCCAGCAATCCTATTTGGCCAAACACCAGGGCTAAACAGTTTTTAAAAAACAAGGTAAAACTCTAATAAAGTAGGATCCTCTTTCAGACTTTCAGAATCTGAAGTTTTAACATAATCGTTACTACAAGAAATATCTCAAGTCCTGTAGCTCTATGACCTTCTAGTGCTACAGAAGGTTCTTTAGAAAATAAGTTTTCTCAGATTGCAATTCTATGGACGTTTTCTTCCCAGTTTTAAAACTAGAAGAGGTTGCACATGCTTTTCACACGGTCTTCCAGTGTTTATAAGCTTTCTCCCTCGTTCCTTTTCTGATTATACATAGGTAGTAAATTTCTCTTCATTTTTTACATAGTGAATGAGCATGGCAGATGTTCTAGCAAACTGTAAAAGTATTTTATAAATTAATTGAATCAAATTCAGCTTAGCTGGAATTTGGTGCATAACATATTCTGAATCATTTGATCTTCAGGTCTGTATTAATAACTTCTGAGATACTTTTCCCAGTTTTGTTGTTATTGCCACGACTGTTGGATTCCAGTTTAGCTTCTCAGGAAACTGCTTTGATATGCCAGAAGAGGCAAGGAAAAAACTGGTTTTTGTCTTCTGGTCTTAACAATCAATCAGTACTGTCTAAAGCTAGACAATAGTAAGTTGTTTTTCCAACTGAAAGAAGAATCCTATGAAAAATGGATTAATTTTTTTCCCCAAAATTTAGTTGGGTAGGTTGTTTTGAATTTGGGTGCCAGAAAACCCTTTCCTTCATAATGCACTCCTGGGGTCCATCAAATGCGTCTTCTGTAGTTCCCTAGGCTCAGGATGCCACACCAAGGGTTCTAACTGACTTCTCTAGCTAAAAAAAAAAAAAAGCTGAGTTAAATATTCTAGGCATGCTGTGAATCTACTGTTTGGCAGGGGCAGAAATTAGTTCAAAGACTTGCAGGATAAGCCTGTCACTGCAGCACTGATTCTCGTCACCACCACACGCATTGCTGGATGCTCTGCAGCTCCTGCTGGGAATTTCTCTCTCTCCCGGCGCATCCCCGCGCGGAGCCTCCAGCGCCGCCTGCTGGGCCTGTCGGGCTCGGCGGCAGCTGAAGGGTTAAAAAGGCTGCTGGGAGTTTTGTGGCTTCATTCCAAAAGGTTTCAGTTAACACCAAAGGTCTCCTTACAGCTCACTCACTTTAATAGATTTTTCCCATTGAGTTCTCACTTTATAGACTATCATTTCCTTTTCTGCAGGGGAGCTATTTTCTGGGTCACTGATCCAACCGACTTAAAAGGCATTTCATTGATTAGATTTTATTGGTGGTTACTTCAACCATAATGGTATAAGTTGCTAGTACATGCTGACAGTCTTGCTTTGGTACCCTGGCTCTGTAGGCCTGCAAGTGCAGTCAGGGTTCCTCTCTCCTACCTTGATTAGTGCTTGCTAATTACTAGCATCTTCTTTACCGCCCCGAGTCAGCTGCATGACCAAGTGTTACTGACAAAATCCCCTAGTCATGGGGCACCTTATTCCTGTCCTGTCTCTGTGCTTACCTCTGGCCATCCCTGTAGTCACACAAGTATCCCCCAGCTGAAGCACTGCAGAGCAGCCAGCGGCACAGAAACAGATGAAGCCAGGAGATCACCACTTCCAAGGCAACACTGAGCAGAGTGTTTTAAAGCAGAATTTTATTTTTTTTAAGTGAAAAATGACAAGTAGAGCAAAGAAAGGGAAAAAGAGAGCAGACAGATCTAATTGCACTGAAGGATCCTCCCCTCATACTTTGACTTTTAACATTTCGTATTGCTGTCCTTTTCCTATATAAAAGAAAGATTTGGGAGGTCATGTCTGTTAGAAGTGCAAATTGGTAATCAAGGCAGAAATTCCTTCAAGTGCCTTACAAAAAGGTACAACTCCTTTTGACTCCAGAACAATGCAGACTCCGTGCTCTAAGCTCCTCCAAGCTTTTCTCAGCATCATATTCTTCACTCTGCTTAAGCTGTGTGATTCTCTTCCAGTCTTCCAGACTTTTCCCGAATCCACAACACTTTGCAGAATGATGGCCTAGGCATGCTTTTCACTGCCTCTGTTTCAAGTGGAACAGGTAGAATTTGGGGGAAATTGCTATGACTTCTTCAATTAGAGCAATGAAGGTGCCAAACTGTATTATAAGCAATTATTGTGATCATAATTACTATCACCTCCATTGCAACAGAATTTAACCCAATCCTTTCACCTTTTTGGGGTACTCTGCAAGCACTGATTAATGGTACATCTCCAGTGACTATGAAGTATCAGGCCTTGGAAGCTGAAGTACAGAGAAATTCCCTAGTCTTCTCTTCATGTCCCTTCACAGGACACAGGGACAAGGAATTGTGGGTGACAACCTGCTGGTCATTCCGTTTTCCCTAGAAGACATGGCCCTGTCTCTGTACTTCATCTCCATACATCCTGAGCAGAGATTTCTCTCTGTGCTCTCACAACTGCCCTGGCACATTATAGAGATATGAAAATCAATTAACTGTACACTCGATCACAATAAAGAAGCCACCTAACCTTATATAACTCTTTTTAATTGTTTTCTTACATTATAGTAGTTTGCTAAACTTATTCTGCCATAACTCACATAATTTAATTTCTCAAAGTGCTAATAATTTAATTACTTCCTTCCTACAGACAGAGTGCCTGAACTGTCTCCTCTCATTCAGAACATCATAAAAAGTGGCTGTCGTGAATACCTAAAAGGGATATTTTAGTCTCAAAACCTTATACAAAACTGCTCTCTCCGGAGTCTGTGCTGTGTCTCAGACAGCCACAGAGGTGCAAGAAGCCTACTCAGACACTTCTGTGCATACTGCATTATAGAAAGCCACGTAGAGCTGAAATACATGGCAGGTCTCATAAGCAAAGTCCTGTGGGCAGGGGAAATCTCCTGTCCTATTGCCCCTATATAACAGCTTGAAATTAAAACATGACATTCAAATAACGAGTAAATAACTCATACTATTATAAATCCTTTTGCAGAAAGAGACTGAAAAAAAGTAATGTATGATTTATATATTTAAGCTTAAAAAGAGAAAAAGAGGAAAGAGAAGTTCTTATCAGGAAGACACTGCATTTCAAATTTGATCAGTAACCCATGTCTGCAATTTAGACTTCCCTATATTTCTGCCGATGATGTCCACTCTGTTCCTAGGAATATGGACTGAGTTTAATAGATCTGGTTGTCTCTTAACTAGGAAATGTAGCACTAATAACTGAGAGCCAAACTATCATTTTTGCTGTGACGTGTATAGGCAAAACATGAGTGTTGATCCTTAGACTTTGTAAGAAATTTAAAGTGTAAAACAGTCTAACTGGGAGAAATATTCTCTTCCTGTTGTCCCATAAAACTAGATTAAAATTAACAGCCTGAATAAACTGTTACAAATTTTGTGGAGCAGAAACAATTTTAGTAAAACCAAAAATTCAGATTAACTCACATGCTTCAGCGATCTTCTCAAAGCAGAGTAAATTTGAATCCCACTGCTGCATTTAATCGCGTCTATAACGTTTGGGGCTGTGGGAAGAGTTGCTGGACATAAACTTCCTGGCAGTTAGCATGTGTCATTCTGCTCCCATAGACATGTCAGAACTGTGTCAGTCAGGTTTCCCGACACAGTGGGGTCCTGGGAACACTGGAGCTGTAGCTTGCTAGCAGAAAGATCAAAATATATGCTGACTAGATACTTAAACATTACAGACACCTCTTTCACAGTAAGCAGAGCAGTGTATCGAGCTGGGGGTGTGAGCTATAGGGAAAAGATGCCCAAAATGTACAGTTTCCATTTAAGCTTAGGCATAACTTTTCCCTTTCCTTCTTTTTCTCCATGAATGGTTATCTTATTATCACCAGGTCCCAACTGCCAGACATTTTTTGGAGCATAAATAAATATTTAATATCATCACAAAAATGTAAAGGAGAAATTTGAAAAAAAGATTAACGTGGCCCAAGAGACAGCACCTGGCATATGGCAAAGCAAAATCACCGTTTCTTGGGTGTGCAAATCCCAGGACTAGATTTTTTTTTTTCAGTGTTCTTGTCCTTTAGCATTTGTATGATTAAAACTGATTTTGGTAGCAGGACTTTAGTTGTTTTCACTCCAGATGTATGAATGAGATTTCTTTCAGTTCTTATTGAAACTTTCCAAGAACAGAACAGAACATACCTGAAGAGTATTTGAAAATGACCGCAAAGCGCGTGAGAATGGGCAGGCCCGGTGGCGTGGCTGGATGGGAATCTGAGCGTGCGAGCAGAGCACAGTTCTGCGCGCGAACAGGACCGCGTGGAACGCCTCTCCTGAATGAACTCCGGGAGATCTTTTTTATGAATGGAAGCTCCGTATGAATGAATGGCAGAGTCCTGCGATCTGATTGGTCTCCGAGGGTAAAGCCACGCCCAATTCTCGCTG
>NW_008685320.1:0-1152 GCF_000695815.1 Acanthisitta chloris
TGGATGAAACCTTGAGCAACCTGACCTGGTGGTGAGGTGTCCCCAAGGGACACCCTGAGGGCAAGGGGGGCTGGGTCTTAATGATCTGTAAGGTCCATTCCAACCCCTAAAATTCTATGATTTGCAATGTTAAAAAAATAAACGCAGCTAAACTTTGTTACACACTGAGCTGTATTTTCTACATTAATTACAAAATAGTATGAAAACACTACTTTTCAGCTATATACAAATGCAGAGTATCACCACAGCAGCTCCAAGCTGAAAAGTGTCTACAGTTTTAGCTTAGTTAACATGGTGCACCCACAGGCATGGCTTTGTTCTAAGATTCAGATTCCTGCATAATTTAGCAGCTCTTAGAACTAAGCATTATTTTTTTATGTAATGTAACACTTTACAGTTGGAATCAATGATCTTATGGGTCTTTTCCTACCTAAGTGATTCTGTGGCTGGAGAGCAGCCCTGCAGGAATGTATCCTGCAGGGTGCTAGTTGGTAGCAGTTCAGTGTGAGCCAGCAGTGTGCCCTGGCAACCAGGAGAGCAAACCCCATCCTGGGGTGCATCAGACACAGCATCACCAGCCAGCCAAAAGGCAGTGTCATCATGCTGTATACAGCAGTGGTGTGGCCTCACCCCGAGTACTGTGAGCAGTACTTGGACCACACAGTTCAAGAAGGATGTAAAGGTCCTTGAGTGCATCCAGAGGAAAGCAATAAAGCTGGTGGAGGCGCTGGAAGGTGTGTATCATGAGTCCTCACTCTGGACTTGTCTCAGAGAGAGAGAGGCTGAGAGATGACCTCACGGGTCTCTACAGCTTTCTGAGGTGGAGAGGGAAGTGCTGATCCCTTCTTTCTGGGATTCAGCAACAGGACATATAGGAATGGTTCAAAGCTGCATCTGGAGAGATTCAGACTGGACATAGGAACCACTTCCTTACCAAGAGAGTGGTCAAGCACTGAAACAGGCTCCCTGAAGAGGTTGTAGATGCCCTGTCCTTTCTGTGCCTTATAAATGCCTTTTGCATTTGGGCAATGCCCTTAATAATGGGCTTTAACATTTTTCAGTCTTGAAGTGGTGAGGAAGTTAGGCTACATGATCATTGTAGGTCCCTGCCAGCTGCAGCTAGTGTATTCTCTTCTCTTCTCTTCTCTTCTC
>NW_008685321.1:0-2947 GCF_000695815.1 Acanthisitta chloris
CCGGGTGAGCCGAGGCGCGGGGACTGCGGGGCCAGGCTCCCTCAGCCAGCGCGGCTCTCCGCCTGCCTCAGCCGCCGCCCCACAATCTCGTTAGTGTCTCACACGCAAAAAGAGACTTGTGCAGAGTTAAAATAGTTTTTCACAGAATCAGGTTGGAAAAGATCTCCTGAGATCAAGTCCAACCCGTGACCTAACACCACCATGTCCCAGTAAATAAACCCATTAGATTAGACTGTCTCCTCTTAAAAATTGTATTCCTAAAGATAAATCTTACACAGCTCTGGTTCCCAGATTGCCAGTCCTCTGGTTGCCCAGAGAGACTGTGAACTCCCCGTCCCTGGGAGTGTTCCAGGCCAGACTGGACAGGACTTGGAGCAACCTGGTCTGGTGGAAGGTTCCCTGCCCGTGGCAGGGGGCTGGAGCTAGATGATCTTTAAGGTCTCTTCCTACCCAAATCATTCTACAATTCTATGATTATGTCTTTCATACAAAAATCACAGTATTGCATTAGGGCTACAGTCCTTCACGAGACACCTGAAACTTTCTTTCAGCTTGCCCACCCATAAATAAATGTTTGACCTGACGTTTCATACTTCAGAGCTCCTTCAGGCTGAATGCTTTTTAAATTTTTGCAAAGGACTTACTTGTTCTGAAACCTTAATCAGAAAGTGACACGGTTGTTCTTGCATAAAATTTATATCCTGCACTCATTTAGCTGAGAGGGTCTTTTTTTTAAAATTCTTATGGACTTAAAAAAATAAGGTAGTCACATGTAAATTTGTTACTGGGAATTGTCCTTTGCGCATACTAACAGTGGAGTTCTAGTTCCCAGACTCCAGTTACTGCTGCTTGGCTTAATTGTACAGGTGGAGCTTTAACAGCCCAGCAGTGTGCAGGAGAAAGCTGCCAGCCTGAATGTAAGAGGAGTGAAAGTGAGACCCAGAATGGAAGAGAAAGTAATTCTGGGATCAGAAAAGAAGGAGGATGAAACTATGAGGGATGCAAAGGGAATCCAGGGCTGGGAACAAGAAAGGAGCAGCAGAGAGTTTGGGGAAGGGAGAAAGAAGGAAGGGACTCTTCATTAGGAACTGCAGTGATAGGACAAGAAGTAATGGGTATAAATTGAAAGAGAGGAAATTTAGCTTTGATTTTAGGAAGAAATTTTTTACTGTGAGGGTGCTGAGACACTGGTACAGGTTGCCCAGGGAGGTGGTGGATGCCCCAACCCTGGCAGTGTTCAGAGCCAGGTTGGATAAAGCCTTGAGCAACCTGGTCCGGTGGGAGGTGTCCCTGCCCATGGCAGGGGATTGGGACTAGATGATTGTCAAGGTCCATTCCAATCCCTTAACATTCTGTGATATTGTGATTCTATGATTCAGCTATGCAAAGTGCAATTAAAGAAATTGAGAGACATAAATAATGTCAAAAATGTGTTGATGAAGAAAGAACTCCTCACAGTTTAATGTTACTTGCTCTTGTATAGAGAGTTAAAACGCACTTACCATTTGTATCCATGTTGGCATAAAGCCTTTGTATAGAGACATAAACCCCTCACCCTGGACAGTTTGAATCAGACAGTCCATGGAAGACTTCTAGCAATGTGCAGAGAGAACAGACAGTGTTTTTGCATTACAAATACACAATTTAAAAATCCCATCCCCGTGAAAAATTATTTCTATATGATCAATTTTAACAAGCAAGAGCTCTTTTGTAAGCTCACTGGAGTCTAATGAGAACTGAAATCAGCTGGAGTAACTGGTTATGCTTAGGTGGCATAACAACCCCCAGGCATTTAGTAAATCAGTAAAATCATCAGAAAGATGAAGAGGAAACTAGAAACTTAGCACTTCACTACCGGTGAAATCAGTGAGACTCAGGGTTTCAATCTGCTGAAGAGGTCTTTCCAAAAGTATCCATACCCACAATAGCCAATGTACAAAATTGTTTATATAAAACAGAATTCTTCATAATTCAAGGGAGTAGAAGAAGTTATTCTGCAGGGGTTATATTGCTGCACTCCCACAGATGAGAGTAGAGGTGTTTAAATGCACAAGCAAGGTACCTCTAGTGAGGGGCATTTTGCAATGGTTGCATCGTTTCTCTTGAGTCTTTTGTGGGAAGGACTCACACTGGAGAATTTCATGGAGAGCTGTCTCCCATGAGAGGGAGCCCATGCTGGAGCAGGGGAAGGACTCCTCTCCCTGAGAGCAGCAGCAGAAACAATGTGAGGTGAACTGACCATAGCCCCCTCTTCCTGTCTCCCTGTGTCTTTGCTACAGGGGAGGAGGTAGAGTTGGGAAGGAGGGAGAGGTGGGGGAACAGGTTTTTAAGGTCTGCTTTCTTGTCTCATTATCCTGTTGTGATCTTGTTAGTAATAAAATCACTTAACTTCTCTAAGCTGAGTCTGTTTTGCCCTTGACAGCATTCAGTGAGTGATCTCTCCTGGTCCTTATCTCAACCCATGAACCTTTCATTATATTTTCTCTCCCCTGTCCCTTTTTGTGGAGGGAAGTGAGAGAACAGCTTTGGTGGGTGCCTGGCATGAAGCCAGGGTCAACCCACTACAACCTCCCACAAGGGCTTTTGAGGTTCGTTGCTGTCACCATATTTCCAAGTAAAGCACAGAAAGCTGTTACCTGTGGCCAAACGGCTAATGCATTTCTTCTAGCTCTTACACACTTCCCTAGTGCTCGCAACCTTATCTTTATTTCCCAATCCATCCCCACTTCCCTCAAATTGAGGTATTTATTGTTCTGAGGACTCTGACTGCCTGCTTGTGCTTCCTGAACAAGATGACAGGGAAATTCTATTTTGTTTTCATGGAAGTCAGAATAAGGCTGTGAAGGATTGGGTAAGGAAAGGAAGAGACAATCTTGACCCAGAATCCCACATATTTCTAAGTGGGATTGCAGGCTAGACAGTGCTGGGAAAGTTCCACGCGGGGAAG
>NW_008685322.1:0-35838 GCF_000695815.1 Acanthisitta chloris
CGGGCGGGTGGGACGAGGGGTGTGCGCGGCGCTGCCCTGCGGTGCTGACTCAGAGTGCTGTGTGTCCGTGCCGGGTTAGATGTGTCTCAGATCCGCCCGTGAATGAAATCTCAGCGATCGTATTGCGGACAGACCTTGCTTTGCTTTAGTCTAACGTTTGTTTTCCTTTCTGCGCTAAAGTAGATAGATACATGTATATTTGCGTTTGTATTTACCTTGGATTCTTTTGCATTTCCGTTTACCTTCTGCGGCTTTTAAATGGAAAAACGTAGCACATCTCTCTTTCATCTAGAGGCAGTTCATTAAGATCTCACCCTAAATGAGGTGACTGCACAGTAAGTTATTGTTTTAAGTGTAATACTTCCTGAATAGCAACCAGGGTTTCACATTCTGTGATGAGCACCAGAGCTGTCTTGTTCAGTCCTTCTCCTCCTGGAGTGGAGGTGAAGCACAGTGAGCTCGTCTGAGGAACCTGAAATGGCTCAGTGTCTGTCAATTCTCTTTGCAATCTGTGCTTGCTACTCCTCTTGCCATGGGTGTAAATCATGCAGTGCCTTGTGTAATGCTGCTGCTGCTTGATACATCAGAAAGATCTTCCTAGTACATACCCCTAAGAAATATGTGGATTACACCAGAGATAATAGGTCTTTATGTTTTGTAAGTAACTCTTCTTAATCATTTTCTAACACAGCTGTTCTTGGCCCCTGACTTCTGGTTCCCATGTAGGAGACTCATCCTGACTGGTGGTGTTCTGGAAGAATCATGCTTGTGTGTTTTGTCTGTCATTGGCACTTGAGGTCTCTGTGTTGGATACTGCTCTGAGCTGCTTGCTGATGGAATTCCCCGCGTGTGTTGTTGCATAGCAAAGGCCTCAGACCTGGGCTGGTCCAGATCAGAGTCTGGAATTCTCCAGTTACTTTTTGTCCTGTCTTCTGAGTTTCCTCTTCCTAACCATCATCTGGTCTGAGTATTGTTTGTAAGTCTCCTTGGGCCTTGGTATCTTTTGCCATTTCAGCTCAGCAGAGCTGACACTTTCAGCTTCCTCCTCCTTATATTTATGTGCCTGAGTATTTTTATTCACTGTTTTTTTCTTTGGTTCTTTCTTTCTTAAGATCAGGCTTTCATGTATTTAGAATTTGGGCTTTTCCTCTTAAGGTTCTGGAGCACCTACTTCAATCCCTTGACCAGGTTGTCTCCTGCTAGTACCTGTTATTGCAGTTTTCATCTTTCTAGTAAACTGCTTTATCTGCTAGTACCTGTTATTAGGGTTTTCATCTTTCTAGTAAACTGCTTTACTTAGGTACCTTACTAAAATCTGATGGCACTTCTGAAAGCTTCTCTTTTTCCTTTTGCTCAGCCCCAATCCTCCTTAGCTGTCTCTCTGTGTGCCTGAGGCAGGGCTTGCACTCACCCTGTCCCCCAGGAAAGCTGGCAGGAAAATCGTGGGTGATGCAACATGAGGGAATTGTGTTTGGTTTTCTATTTATTCTTTCTCCCTTCCAGTCTGATTTGCCTTATCCTGTTCTAGCAATTCTTATTTTAAATCTTGTATCATATTAGCTTTCTAGTGCTGCTGCACTGTATCTCAGTGTGTGTTTTCCTAATAGTTGGAGGGGAGAGTGTGGAATGATAAACTTGTTTGATTGTAGCTGTTCTAAGGTGCTAGACTGAGAGATGGACAAGTCTGTGTAGATTTCTTTCCTTCAGTTTATGAAGTTTCCTTCTAGGAAGGAGAGTTGTGTGAACGGCGTTGACATGTCTCTGCTGTACCCTGAAGTCTGGATTTCTCTATTCTTCCAGAAGATGTAGCTCAGAATTAAAAACACACCAGTTGTTTAGTTGAAAATCAAGCTTGTCATGAGCATGTCATGCCACTCTTGAACTCTTGTTATATCAGTCTGTTGAAACCTCTTGTTAGCCAAAAGAAGTGGAAAAGTTGCAGCCAGTTGTTTTTTTCCTAATGTTTTTTCCTGATCCGTGGTGTTTGAGTACTCATGACTCGCTGTTGTCTGGCAAAGCTGTAGTTTTGCTAGTCCTGGTATGCAGTGGTGTCTGGGACTGCAGTTATTAACGTGGCTCCATTAGCTAACCAGAGCCTGTCAGCTGTCTGCCTGACTGTCCCCAGACTGTCACAGTCTCCTTCACCTCTTGCAGCACCGACAGCATCCCTTTCATCTCTGCTCATGTTTGCCATCACTCTGGAGTTCCCTGTTGCCAGTTCCAGTAGAGAGTCTCTTCACTCTGGATGTTGCAGACAAGAACATGAAACCTTTCATGACAAAATATTGAGGACTTCTCTGGTGCCAGTCCCAGTTCAGCACTTTCTTTTGTTAATTTAGTTTATTCTTTGTTCTTTGAAATGTTGTCCACTTCAGTACTTTGCTCCTTTGCCATTCTCCTTTCTGTTGCTTAGTAGGATCCTCTGAGTTCTGTTTTTTGCTTTCTTCCTGTTCACCTAATAGTGGGGTAGCATAATTTTAGTGATAGCTCTGGTTGTGTTAACTGACTTGCAGTTGTATCTTGGGTCTTACTCTGGCAGTACTTAAAAACATTGTTTTCAGTATGGTCTTGCAGATAGCTGCCAGTTCAACATGGGCTCTTAACTGCAGCTGGGAGCCTGTCATCACTAATTCCTTCCTCTCACCGTAGAGGTTATAGTCTCTCTTAAACCCAAGGGATTATATTTGCTCTAGGCTTCTGTTCAGGTAGTCATGTCCAAGGGATGTGGAAATTTTGCAGGCTATACTTGTATGTATGTTTTAACTGCTGTTCTTTGAGGCTCTGGGAATTCGTGAGTAGCTAGATCCATTTAAAGTCTCATGAATACCCTTTTGACCCTAAACAATTTAATGTGGCCCTGTTAGCATATTTATCCCTCATTCCTTTCATTGTATCTACTGTAATGCCACTATTGAGCTCTTCCGTCATATCATTAAGGCTTCTCTGCTGGATTTTACTTCTTGCATCAAAAAGATGGTGATGGGAATTACTACCATCCTATCACCCCTAAATTACTGTGTTAGCTCTCCTTGCTCTCAGAGTAGGACCAGCGTCTGCATTGCTTGTGAGGGAGTTTCAAACATGCACCTTTCCTCTGTCATCACATGCTTGCTCTGTATAAGGATCCAAACAACTGCTTCTTGGTGTGCCTCAAAATAATCTTGCTGTCATTAATAGTACTCTTGTGTCAAGAGCAAACCCATCCTTTGGTTTCTGGTTTACTTTTGCAAGTGTGAAGTGTACAGATATGTTAGGTTACTTTGTTCTGCAAATCTTTTGGTAGGTGGAGAATACAGCTGAGGACTCACCTGACAGAGTAGCATTAAGTAATAATTAGGATTGCTGACTCTGGCAACATTTTCTGGAAGTGGTTTTTTGCCTGTTAAAATAGTTGCTAGGAATCCTACTGTCACTGCTAAACTATGTTGGAAACTTCCTTTTGTAGGGCCATACTGTAGTTGCCATCTGTCACCTTCAAACTGTAAACCTTACAGCTGTCAGAAAGACTAGATGACACCTTTGGGGGGAAAAAAGCCTAAAAATCAAAGGTTTTGGAACTGTCTTTGCAGTCACTGAGACTTCTGCAAGAGTGAGGAGGTTGGGATGACATTTGACGAGGCAGTGCTTGTCTGTACTGCCTGTTCTTTACATCCCTGTGTGAACAGCTGTTTACATAAGGCAGTAGATGTCTTCCAAGCATTATACTACAGAGAAGTAGTTACACTACTGTTTCTAAGATTTGTTGGAAATAGTAAGGTTGGTTGGCAGTAATTTAAGTCACCCTGAATTTTTGAAAGAGAGAGGCCACTGAAATTCCTTTGTGCTCCTTTGGGTGTATAACTAAGTAAAGCTGGCAGGAATTGGAAGGATCTAGGAGGAGGGAATAGATGGAGAAATCTACAGCTATCTCGTGTGTAGAGTGTACTGTAAGCTGTTGTAAAGTATGTGAATTTTCTTCCTTTCACTGTAGAGGGAAGGTAATGCCTTTGTTATTGTTGTTTCCATGCTGCTATTTGAATCCCTTAAGCAGTAACACCTCCTGGAGATCTCTCAAATGGAGCCAAAGTGAAAAAGCCTGTTAACATCAGTCAGCAGCCCTTTGGCTACAGGGGCTGTAATTTGCTCTGTGTAGTTACTACCTGCTTATAACATGCTAGAAGCCTTCCAGGCTTGTGTTGTTATTGCTTGGCAGCCAGGCTGGTGTTACTAGGATGCTGATATTAAACAATACTGAATCAAGTACTTAGGAGCTGAAGTGTGTGGTGAAGCACAAAAAGAGATTCTTTTGTCTTAGAAGGGGACAGGATGCTCAGCAGAGTCAGAGGACTGTCCATCTAAGCAAGCAGGCCTGTAAACTGAAGGCAGTCTTGGCCTAGTGTGACTCTCTGCAAATGTGGAGCATAATTACTGTTCCTAACGATGTTTGAAACCAGCGTGGATGTTCTCTGACATACTTCTTCTGTTCGTTATGCTTGTATTTGGATGCTGTCTTTAGTACAAATGGATTGACTGCTGAAGTCTGCTTGTAAATTCATCTCCCTGTCAAGAAGGCAATTACCTGAGTTGTCAGCTGCTTTAGAATTTTTCTAAACGCTAACCAAGTTAAAATAACATAATTGGAAGCTTGCAGGCCTTAGTATAAATAATTGTTTTGGGCCTTCAGAAAAGCTGAATAAATTTCTGCATCAAAGGAAGTGTTTGTTGGTTTGTTTGGGTTTTTTTAATGTTTACTTACTTCATGTCTGGTAGTGCTTGGAGCCTGTTTAAATCATCTCTTACCAGAATGTGCCTACTAAGAGATGAATTCACACTGTTGCTTCTTCAACCAGATTAAAAATGGTTACTTTGGTTATAATATTAATGAAAACAATATCCAGTATTCATGGTTGTACCATAGAGTCATCGAATATCTGTATATTACTGAAGACTTGGTCTTTTCTGTCTGAAGCGTGGCAGGTACAGGCTCTTATGAGTGTGGGGAGAGACCGGAGAGGAAAGATTGCAGTACTGAAATTTGTGTAGCTAGAACCAACTATTACAGTTTTGGCTTCAAGTAAACCTAACCTCAACTTCTCTAACTTCTGATCAATCCCAAACAACAGAGTCTCTTAGCAATGGAGGAGAAAACAATCTAGTTTAAATGCAAGTAGGCAAACTAGCTATAGAAAGAAGTCTGGAATATTCCAGATATGTTTATAGCTGTTCAGACTCTTTTTATGTAGATGATTAAGTCTTATGATCTCTTCTGTGGCTGGGAGATCAACTTAAATACTGGTACATGAATGCCACTTTTTTTGAAGCTGCTTTTGCTGTTTACTTGTTTGATATCTGCTTTTATCACTGTGTTATTCTTGCCTGTATATTTGAATCAATAGTGTACTCCTTCCTCAAGATTTACCCTAAAGCAGATGGATAACTCATAGCTCACTGCCTTCAGCCTGTGTGAGGCTTCAGCATTTGCCTCTGACTGTAGGAAAGCTTTAGGACAGCTCATCAAAGAGCTCGCTCTAGGACAAGACCTGGCTGCTCTGCCTTCTTGGGTGGAGATCTTCCCTGTCTTCTTCCTGGTGGAGAAAGCCCTGAAAGGACTCTGGGGGGAAAGAGAACACAGCTGGATTATGTTGGAGGTCAGTTCCACACATCACCTCAAGTGCAACTTCTAGTCCTGTATTGCAGTTTGGACACAAAGCAGCTGATTATGCTCTATGGATGTATCAGTGAATGTAGTTGCAAATACCAGATGTTACTGCAAGTCACTTGGATCCAGAAATTGCTAGTACTGCTTTGTGTTGCAAGGTTGGTATTGCTGCTGTGGGGTCAGATTGGTAAAGATCATGTGAGCGTAACAGACTGGAATACGAATTGACAGATACAACTGGAGGCTTTGAGCTGTCCAGTGAGGCTTTGCAATATCCTTCCATAAGGAATAATGAAGACAAACCACTTTGCTTCAGGATGGGTCTTGCTCAAGCTTAGCAACTGGAATGATATGTCTTGAATTGTCTCACTAGAAATCCTAGTGGTCATCTAGGACTCACACTTCTTTTTCTGGCCTCTTTGTGAAAGATGGTGCCTTCAAAGACCTTAAGGGACCAGAAACTCCCTTCATCCTCTCTTGATGCTGTATAATTAGGATTTTTTTTCCTGATTCCCTGCTACTCAATAAAACTACCTCAGTGCTCTGTTATTGTTTTGTATGCTCTTAACTGTTGCTGACAGTTGGATGACACTGAGGAATTAGTTGCTGTTGCAGCCCTAAGAGTGATAATTGTCTCCCCCAGGAAAAGAGCTCTTAAAAAGACACCTCACTTGCAGGGAGAAAAGTGTGGCAGCTTGAGCTTAGAACTTGCAAGTGGGTGAGGTGTTGCAGTGTTGGGTGACTCTAGTGGTGCCTCTAAGGAAGGGATTTGTTTCCATCTCCTGACTCTTACAGTGCAGAAAAATATTCTCAAGTCAGTCACAGGAAATCTGTTTAGCTTGTAATAGAACAGGTTTTTTTGCAAAGATTGCAGGCTTTTTACCAAAGTCCCTGAAATGGTGTTTGTGGGTGCAACCTCCATTCTTCAGGATTTAACCAGACTTGATTGGATGAGACCCAAAGTGGCATGATGTAGCTTTGAACTTAGCATTGCTTTGACAGGAGACTGGACTAGGTGACCTCCAGAGGTCCCTTTCAATCTAATGCTTTCTGTGACTACTGATGAAAATATTTGTGGTACTTGGTTGTGGTTTTTTTCTTACGTTACAAATTATTAGATTCTCTGAGGTGCAGAAATCCTTATGTGGTTAGTTGCTGCCCTACATTCAGAAGTCATTGGCAGTCTGAGTTGTTTCTGTTGTGTAGACCATAAAGGTGGGACAGTTCCCAAAAAGTGATTTTTAGTATTGATAAAACCTTTCTTTTGCCTTTTGAGGTGCAAAACACCTCAGTTCCTTTGGTCAGGGCTACAGGTCTGTGTCTCCTAATGGTACCTAAGCTATGGTCCTGCCACTAGTGACATGAAAAAGATGCCACTGCAGGATGAAGTTGGTACCAACTGTTTGGCTACTGTTTAGTTCTTGCTTTGTTCCTATTTCTCTTTTTGTGGAACAGAATGATGCTGACCTGTGAATCTATCCTCTTTGGTCTGAATGCTGTAGAGGAAGTGCAGTTGTGCTGCAGCCTTAAGAGGTCCTTGCATACCATACAAAGAAAGCAATTAGATGTGTGTATGTGATAAGCAGTCTTTTAGGGAGGTACCTTTCCCTGGAGAGGTGACTCCCTCTTTAATCTGTGTGTGCTGTGGGATTTAAGGAAGAGTCAATTACCAGCCATTACTCTGGGAGTAGTCAGCAGTTGGTTTAGCTCAGGTGTCACATTGTCCTAGCCTGGCTCAGTAAGGCTCATTTCAGCATGATTCAGCTTTACACTAAGAACTTAAGTGCTTCATATTGTTCTCTTGTGGCCACAACTAAATTCTCCAAGACATAATGACTTGACCTTGTGAGCAGTCGAAGTTGTTTGGTGATATCTTATTCTCATGTTGAGCTTCTTAGGTTTATGCTGTTGAACCTGTGACTAGTTGAATCCATCTTCACTGTCAACAAGCTGTTTTTAGATATTACGGAAGAGTAAAAATGAGTTAAGGCCGAGCTCTGATTTTTATTGGTATTGCAGATACTCACACAGCTGGAGGGCTGAAATGGGTAAGTACAGGTACTTAGGAAGGAGGGGCTGGAATGGTGGTGAAGGGGAGTGGCCACTGGCTGTGAGAGCAGTGGGGTTGCCTGTGGCTCTGCCTAGAGATGATTAATGAACCAGTTGAGTGTTTATGGGTCAGGATTAGAGGTCAGACCATCATGAGTGATGGTGAGTTTCTGCTCCAGATCACCTGATCAGGAATGAAGTGGTAATGAGGGTTTTTCCTTGGACAACCCAAACCTAACGTTCACAGGCTTTGATGCTCTTGGAGGCCTTGGACAACCCAAACCTAGCGTTCACAGGCTTTGATGCTCTTGGAGGGCTTGAACCACCCTGATTATTTTCTGGAGGGACAGCAGGGAATAGGTAATCAAGGAGGCTCCTGGCATGCATTGATGACTGTGTCTCAATACAAGTGATTGAAGACCTGTTACGAGCAAGGAAGGACAGGTTGAGGATGTAAAGGTTTGGAGTAGTCTTGGCTGCAGTCATCATGAGATGGAAGAGTTTTGGATCTAAAGAGACAGTAAGGCAAGGAGTAAGATTACAGCCATGATCTTCAGGAGGGAAGATTCTGTTTTGCTCAGCAATCTTTTTGGAAGAATCATTTGGAAGATGTCTCTGAAGAACAGAGAGGTTTGGGAGAGACTCCTTCTTTAAGCTCTAGTGTGGCGTGTTCTGATGAACAGGAAATTGCCCCAAGGCAACAGGGTCCTGCTTAGATGAACAGCTTCTGACACAGCTCAGGCATGAAAGGAAGCATAGAAAAGGTGGGAGCAGAGACAGGTGGCCCAGGGGGAACCTGGAGGCACTGTCCAAGCATGCAGGGATGTCTCTAGGTAGGAAAGCCAATGTCCACATGGAGTTGGAATCTGACAAGGGATATGTGAATGTCAACAGGAGAGACATTTGCAGATAATTGTCAGGAAAAAGACTGGAGAAAATGTGGGCCTGCTGCTGAATGGGGAGGGTACCTGGTCATAGGGGAATGGAAATGGCTGAGGCATTCAATGCCTCCTTCACTTTGGTCTTTACTAGTAAGACTTGCTTTCAGCAATTTCAGGGCAAGGAAGGCTTACTCTGAGTACTAGAGAAGGATCAGGTTTGGGAGCACTTACAGAAACTGGATGCGCACAAGTCTGTGGGCTCTAATGGGATACACCCAGGAGTGCAGATAGAGTTGGCCAGTGTAATTTTGAGGCCACTCTCATTAACTGTAAGGTCATGGTGACTGGGATGGGTCTTGAAGATTGGAAGAAAGCAAATGTCTTTTCTATCTCTGAAAAGGGCAGGAAGGAACATGTAGAGATCCACAGGTCAGTCAGCTTTGCCTCTAGCCCTGGCAAGGTGACAGACCAAGCGATCCTGAAAACATATGAAGTACAAAAGAAAAGATAGGGAATAGTTGGTGTGGATTAACAAAGGGGCTGAATGTGTCACCAACCTGATTGCCTTCTACACTGACCAAGCCAGATGACTGACAGATGACTGATCAGATGACTGGCTTGATGGATGAGAACGATGGGTGTTATTTTACCTTGACTTCAGTGTGGCTTTTGAGGCTGTCAGTAACTTCCTCATTGATAACCTGATAAAATGCTCTGTGGATAAAGTGAGGTGGATTGAAAATGGCTGAGATGCCAGGGTCAGAGTAGTGATCAACATCTTAAAGTTGAGGTGGAGGCCAATCACTTCTGGTGTACCTCAGGGGTTGTTATTGAGGCCAGTGCTGTTTAGCATCTTCATTAATGACCTGTGTGATAGGACAGATTGCACCCTTGGCAAGCTTCATGGATGCAAAACTCTGAGGAGTGGTTGATTATCCAGATGGATGTGCTGCTACTCAGAGCAGAAAAGTAGACAGGTGGAAGAAAGGGGCCAGTGGGAACCTCATGAAGTTCAACAAAGGGAAACTCAAAGCTCTGCCCCTAGGGAGGGGGTGCTGGGGGTACAGAAGAGATACTGTGGATCAAAATTGGTAATGAGCCAATAATGTACCCTTGCCCCAAAGAAGGCAAACAGCATCTTGGACTAAATTTCAGGAGGAGTGTCTGGAGAGAGGTGATCCTTCTTTCCTCAGCACTGGTGACACTGCATCTGTAGCACTGTGTCCACTTCTGGGCCCCACAGGACAAGGAAACAAGGACAGACTGGAGCAAGTTCAGCAAAGGGGCTTGAAGGTGAAGAGGTTAGTGTGCCTAACAGTCAAGGAGAGGCTGAGAGACCTGGGATTGTTTAGCCTGAAGGAGGGAAGGCTGCTGTGGAGATCTAATCTATGTGTGTAAATACCTGGTGACAGAGAGTAAAGATGATGGAGGGAGACTCCTTTGTGATACCCAGGGATAGGACCCAAAGGTAATGAACACAAATTGAAACACAGGAAGTTCCACTGAAACATAAGAGTAAACTTTATATTTTCTTCTGGGAGAGTTTGAATATTGGAGCAGGTTACCTGGAGAGGCTATGGGGTATCCATTCCTGGAGATACTGAAAATCTGACTGGGAGCATCCCAAAGCAACCTCCAATAAATAGTGCTCTGATCACAGGGACTTGGACCTGATGATCTCCTGGGGTCCCTTCCAGTCTTAGCTACTTCAGATCCAATTCAGCTGTTGCATCCCTTATAATCTGGTATGGATTCCCACTGCAGATGCCATGGAATTTGTTTCTTCCTTTTTTTTCCAAGTGCAAGTATCAGCCTATGTAGATTAAAGACAGATTCTTGGTTTAAAGTTGAAGTCCTTTATGGGAAAGAAAAGTGATTAAAAAGCAGTAAATACTGACTGTAGTAGAACCTTGACTTTTCAGGAAATAAAGAAATCTCACTGTGGTTTGTGCATCCAGGGGTAAAAAGGACCAAATCTAGCCATGTGAAGCAAGTGGGAATTGAGCGGCTGCAGTAGAAGAGTTACTGGTGCCTTGTGTTTGACTGAAATGCTGTTTAAGTTGAGCTAGGAGAACATTCACAACTTAATCTGCCTCCTAGAGCTGGTAGAAAGTTGCTTAGAACTAGTGTCCCGTGTGTGAGAAATTTCCCTGGATCTTAAAACTGCTGGTTCAAACCCTGTCTGATGACCAGAAATGATGTCTCCTGGAAGACTGTCGCAAAAGAGAAACTACTACAGATTCCTGTTTTACTTCCCTTTTGGCCTCTTACCTGATTAATGTTTGCTGAGAGCTTGAGCAGTTTTTCTCTTGAATGGCTTCACAAACAGCCTTTTGGACAACTACTGGGTTTTCTTTGTGATAACTTGGCAAATTTAAGAATTGAATGGATACCTGTTCATATTCATCTTCTGTTTACAGTAGACTCTGATTATATGATACTGTGCTAACTCATGCTTATCTTCCACTGTCTTGTCCTGATCACTTGTTGCTTTCCATGAGGTGATAAACTTGTGTGAGTACATACTGTCAAGGAGCTCCTTCTTGGTGCTATGAAACCACCCAGTCCAAAAAACCCTGAGTTCCTCCTTTGTTTCCTGTTTATCCAAAATACTGATGAGCAGATTGATGTTCCTCTGACCACAGCAGCCAAATGCTTTTCTGGTCTGAGGTAATGGTCTGAAGAGGAGGAAGAATTCAGAGGTTCAGAGAACATGGTAGTTCTGGAGGTCTGTGGTAGATGTGGATATAGTGTGTACTGATCCTGTAACGTATGGAGACAGTGACAGGTTTTATGGGGGAAGTGAAAACTGCACAGGTCAGGATTCTACCTCAGTCACCTTAAACTGTCAGTTGTCCCTTCCCTCTCTTGAGGAAAGGTGTTTACTTCTGGTAGACCATAGAGGAAAAAGAGATTGTAGCTCAGTCCCTGTTGGAGCAGAGCTGTGGACAGCCATGTGTGATACTTAGAGGCAATGTTGCCAAGCAACTAACTTTGCAGCTGTGGTTTGGTAAAAGAGCAGTTCTGTTTCTCAAAGCTGTGTCTGGCTATGATTTTGTGTTAAAAAAACAACAAAAGGATATATTGATGAGGAGCAGGGAATTGTCTCTTACATGGATAAAAAAAGGAATGTGATATTCTACATGTGGCTATTGATTGCTATACTCTTGTGTTCCCTCCTTAAAAAGGGAATGCAGCTGAACTTCTAGGTGGGTTCAAATCATGGCAGTGAGTGGCAACCAGGACTGAGGGATCTTTTTAAATAAGCTCCTCTTAATGTGTGCTCAAGTCATTTGGGTTTAAATTTACCACCATAATAATTTGTAGAAACAGCCAGTGTATTGATCAGTAACAGCTTGTATACATCTGAATTTGCCATGAAGGTATGTACCTATGGGGTATTTGTTCAGTTGCCTGTTTTCTGTAGAATGGCAAAAATATCCCTTTACACATGGCAAATGCCACACTTAATTTCACCCTTTACTCTTCAATGGAAATGTGCTTGTGTGTCTGAGCTCCCCTTCCTAAGCAGGGGTTAAACCAAAGAGACATGCCAATAAGATACACGTAAGGCTTTTTTGTCTTTGTTCTTATTGCCAAGTGATACTTGGCTTATTCTCAGCTTTAAATGTATTGGACTGCTGTATTGGGTCTGTCTGGGATGGAGTTAACTTTCCCCACAGCAGCCCTCAGAGTGCTGTGCTTTGCAGCTAGGAGGTGTCCAGCCAGTGTTCTGCTGCTGAGCAGCATCAAGGCTGTCTCTCCAACCTCCCCCAGTGCTAGACTGGAGGTGAGCAAGAGTTTGGGAGGGGATGTAGCCAGGAGAGCTCACCCAAACCGACCAAAGGGATGTGCTATATCATGTGGTGCAGTAAAAGCTAGGAGAAGGTGGAGAGTGGGGAGCATTTATTGTTAGGGTGTTTGTCTTCCAGAGCAACCACTGTGTTCTGAGGCCTCTCTTCCCAGGAAGTGGGTGTCACCTGCTGATACAAGTAGAGAATAAATATTTTTCTTCTTTCTTCTGTGCATGGCCTTTGCTTTTCTTTCTTAAACTGCCTTGATCTTGACGCATCAGGTTTTTCATCTTCTTTGCTCCTCCTTGGTGGATAGATGATGGCCAGCCAAGGTTAACCCACAACTACTGAGGGTTTCTTGTGTGTTCAGAGCAGAAAGTAACCTCGTTTAATAAAGGCTGTGAAGCTTTGGTTCACTTTTGTGGGAATCCTGCAGCATGTAGCTAGCAGCCTTTGAAAGAAGTGATGCTAAATTCCACTTTACAATTGTCTTGTTCACTGCAATTTCCATGGAGTTGGGGTGTTCATGTAGTTTCTGCTTAAAAAAAGGTTGCTCCAAAAATATATTTATAGAGCAAAAAGATTCTGTCTAGTGCTTGGTCTTAAATGGGACTTTAAAAAAATACAACAGATCAAGACCTCATACTAGAGAATGCGGCAGAACTTTGGGAGTACCTGTTGAGAATTGATACTTCTCATTCAGCCTTAATCCTGCTTTGTGCCCTTACTCTCAATTCTGTGTTCCAGACTAAATGCACCTGGCTCAATTTCTCTTCTGACATCTGAAAAAAATGATATTTTGAGGAAAAATATTTTGCACCCATAACTTATTTTGTACAGAAACTACAGAAATCACTTGGAAAAAATAACTTCCACAATAAACCTGAACTTGTTCTCCATTGTTTTGAAACACAAATCTGGTTCTAACAGTTGTGAACACTGCTTAAAAACAAATTGGTGTTTTCCTTTCCCAGTCACAGGTAGCTGACGTAATGATGTCCAAGTGTTGATGATTGTCATTCTGGACCGTTTCACTGTGTTAGTTTGAATTGTGTTTAATTCAGTATTATCTTGTAGCAGACTGCCATAGTTTTTGGGAGCAAGAAGATGCCTTTAGAAAAAAGCAAAGCACATTTCAGCCTTGAATGTGTGGCATGATGAATTCTGATTGGGTATGGAGAAGTTACTTTGTGGTTTAAAAAAAGGAAATGATCAAATACTGGACCAAGTTTTTCTGAGATGGTGGAATATGCCTTAGAGGCGTTCAAAAGGGCTGAACAAAGCCTTGAGCAGCCTGGTCTCATTAGATCTGACTGAAACATCAAGTTAGTCTAAATGACCTCAGGAATTCCATTCACACCTAAATTATTTTACAGTTTTTATTCACTGACTGAGGAAATGCAGTAGCTGTAGCTTTTGAAGAGCAGGTGTTAAACATCTCCCAGAGCACACATACCTTCTGTGCATTGGCCCCAAACCAGCTTCAGGCATGGGTACTGAAGCACTCCAAGGTGTGAGCTGTTTGCTCTGTTTGCTGAGCCTTTGGGAGTACAGCACTGGGGTGTAGTTATCCTGGCATGCAAGTCCTGGGCATGCATGGGAAGGATTTGTGCCTATGCCACTGGAGCTGATAGTGGGGGAAAGGCCTGATTCTGTCTGTCTTCAGCCTGTTCTTTCCCATGGTCTTGTGATAAGTTAGTACCCTGAGGTCCACAGAAAGTTCTGCTCTGAAGATATTGTTACAGTAAAACTCTGGGGTCATCCAAGACTGGAGTTCTGTGCCTGAGGACTGCAGTAGTATTTGAGGGTGGGCAGATTGGCTCTCTGTAGGTAAGAGAGATGCATAGTGCAGCACAAAAATCTGCTTGGTCTGATGTATATAACCTGCAGAGGAAGTGAGGGAAGAGGAGCAATGTAGGTGAACATGTCTCTGCAGTCAGTGTGGATGTTGTGGAGTTACTTTGTGTGAGAAAACTCACAGGTTAAGATGCAGACAGTTTAACAGGTAAAGCTAAAGCTGTGCCAACAAGCAAAGTGTTAAGGAAACCTCCCTGTCCAACCATCAGGAGCCACTCTGCCACGCACACTCACACTTCTTTAACAGAAGCAAAATGAGGAATTCTTTCACTGCTTAGCACCAGCAGGCAGATGTTCAGCCATCTCCAGGAAAGCAGGGCCCCATCCCGTAGCAGTTATGGCATCTGTCTTCCTATGTCAGACAGTTTAACAGGTAAAGCTAAAGCTGTGCCAACAAGCAAAGTGTTAAGGAAACCTCCCTGTCCAACCATCAGGAGCCACTCTGCCACGCACACTCACACTTCTTTAACAGAAGCAAAATGAGGAATTCTTTCACTGCTTAGCACAGCACCAGCAATGTTCAGCCATCTCCAGGAAAGCAGGGCCCCATCCCGTAGCAGTTATGGCATCTGTCTTCCTATGTCACTCCAACTGTCCTTCCTTCCTCCTCCTTTGCTCTAGCTTTTCTTGCTGGGCACGATGTTGTATGGGATGTCCCTTTAGCCAGTTGGGGTCAGCAGTCTCAGCTGTGTCCCTTCCTGGCTTCTTGCCCACCCTCAGCGTCCTCACTGGCAGGGCAGTCTGAGGAGCACCGTAGCAGTTATGGCATCTGTCTTCCTATGTCACTCCAACTGTCCTTCCTTCCTCCTCCTTTGCTCTAGCTTTTCTTGCTGGGCACGATGTTGTATGGGATGTCCCTTTAGCCAGTTGGGGTCAGCAGTCTCAGCTGTGTCCCTTCCTGGCTTCTTGCCCACCCTCAGCGTCCTCACTGGCAGGGCAGTCTGAGGAGCAGAAAGGACCTTGATGCTGTGCAAGTGCTGCTCACTAATACCTAAAACATTGGTGCGTTATCAACACTGTTTTGGTCACAGATCCAAAACAGAGTCATAGAGGCTGCTATGAAGAAAATAAACTCCATGCCAATACAAACCAGTCTAGCAGAGAAGATTTATGCAAGAAAGTATGTGACCAGTTTTTATAGATGGTTTCAGTGTATTTCTACAGCCTAGACCCTGAAGTTTGGCACTCTGCTATGGCTGCTCATGGCTTGGACAGATGCAGTCCTTGCTGGGTACAAACTGGCTGGAAGGCTGGGCCCTGAGTGGTGGTGAATGGAGTTACATACAGTTGGCAGCTGGTCACAAGTGATGTTTCCCAGGACACAGCATTGGGGCCAGTCTTGTTTAATATTACCAGTGATCTGGAGGGGGGGATTGAGTGCACCCTCAGGCATTTCACAGATGACACCAAATTGGGCAGGAGTGTTGGTAGAGAGTAGGAGGACTCTGCAGAGGGATCTGGACAGGCTAGATCAATGGGCCAAGGCCAACTGTGTGAGGTTCAGTAAGGTGAAGTGCTGGATCCTGCCCTTGGGTCACAACCAACCCCATGCAGCACTACAGGCTGGGGCCGGAGTGGCAGGGAAAGGGGCTGGAGGGAAAAGACCAGGGGGTGGTTGACAGCCAGCTGGGCATGAGGTGGCAGTGTGTTCAGGTGGCCAAGAAGGCTAATGGCATCCTGGCCTGTATCAGAAGTAGTTGTGGCCAGCAGGACTAGGATCATTCCCCTGTACTCAGCACTGGTGAGGCTGCACCTCGAGTACTGTGTTCAGTTCTGGGGCCTTCACTGTAAGAGAGACATTGATGTGCTGGAGCATGTCCAGAGAAGAGCAGCAAAGCTGGTGAAGGGTCTGGAGAGTAAGTGCTGTGAGGAGAGGCTGAGGGAGCTGGAATTGTTTACCCTGGAGGAGTCTCAGGGGAAAACTTATTGCTCCCTCCTACAACTACCTGGTGATAAGTGACAGGGCAAGAGGAAGTGTGTGCCACAGGAGGTTTAGTTTAGATATTAGGAAAAATTTATTCACTCAGAGGTTGGTCAGGCATTGGAACGGGCTGCCCAGTTCCAATGCCTGAAGTAGTGAATCATCATCCCTGGAAGTGTTCAGTAACATGTAGATGTGGCACTATGGGCCATGTTAGGTTAATGGTTGAACTTTATGATCTTTTCCAGCCTTAATGACTCTATGACTCTGAGCTTCATGGATAGAGAGACTTGGATCTCTGGTCTCTCTCTGCATCTTTTCCAAACACAGGTTTGTGTCTGAGAGGTTATGGGACACATTTACCTGCTTTGTAATGTACATCTCAGACTGAGGATTGCACAGAGGTTGTTTAGTTTGGGGAGTGTTTATGTAAGGATCTCTTCAGTTACATTAGAGGAAAAATGGTAAAGCGAATCTGATTAATGCAATTACGAGATAATTTCTGCCTCTGGTAAAAAAAAGGTCCCCTTTATTCTTGTTTATGGCGAACAGGCTATATTATAAACCTGTTTTGCAAACAAATCTTATTTCTGAAGTTTTTGCCATTGTTTAAGGAAGATCTTCAGTTGCTGGCTGAAGGGTTTTTACAGCAGATGCTTATATAACCTTTATCTCATGCCTGGCTGTGCAGGGGGGTTGCTACATCCCAACACAGTAACATAGATTTACACCTTTTTTTTTTCTTTTCGGTGATGCTTTTACTTAATGCTTAACTATCAGCTCATGAAAACATTTTGTAAGAGCTCACTGTTCGCCGTTTTCCTTTTATTTCAGCATACAAAAGGAATATAAATTGTACACTGATAACAGTAAGCCTTTTAGCAATTCCTTGCTGACAAAGGAAAAATTGCAGTCAAGATCAGCTCCAGAAGCTTCCTTCTAATACTGTAATATGCTACGTAACCTTGTCTCTTTCAGAAAGTACCAAGTGCTGCTAACAGGAAAGGACAGCTTGCACGCCTGATTCTTGCAGCCTGAACTCTGACACAAGCAGTCTTTCTCTCTGTGAGTGAACAGGCAGGATAAATTGGAGCACTGCTCCTTAGCCAAATGGAAATTGAAGCTGTAGCTTATGTGAACATGCCAGGGTTGGCCCCTCTGTCAGCTCAGATACTGAGGGTGCTGACTTTGCTTCCTAAGGGTGTGCTGTGCCAGGCTGGTGTCCCACAGGGCTGGTGGGAGTGCTGTGACATGTCCCATGTCCTCTGCACGTGCTCTCCACAGCAGTACAGACACTGCTCTGGGTAATCGAGTGTGGCGTGGAACGGTTGCCAGCCAAGGATCAGGAGCTGCTCTCTGACTGTTCAGTAGGTGTTTATGATCCTCCTTACCCGGACAGTGTTAGGATGGGGGAAATTTGTGGTGTGAAGTACTTCCGAGTCAGGAATACAAACTTTGGAAAATTGTTTTAAAGGAAGTTTCAGTACCAACCACAAAGTTAAACAGATATTTGCATTAAAAGTGAATGATTAATGAGGTAGGTGTTCCATTTAAATCGTGTCATCTTGGAAATAAGATGAACAGGAGGCCTTGGTGATGTTTTGGGCAACAAATCCCCAAAAGCCATTCATGATCTCTTTTTTATTCTTAATTTCCATGAAGACTGATCAACTATGTGTATATATATAACTTCATGGTGAACTCTAAATATTGTATTTTATTTAACAGCTTAGCATTTGCATCATATCATCACCTAATGTTTGGTAAATTGGCTGTTTATTTTGGAAAAACAAACTTGTTTTCTCAGAGTCTTACTCAGTCAAAAAGATTTTTGGTAACTGTTTGTTAATAAGCCAAAGAAAAAAATGAATTCTTTCACTTCATCACCTTACAAGATTACTTGTGTAAAATGGATATTAGACAGAAAAAAGGCTGTTCATCTTGGGAATAAACTGACATTACCTGTGTATCTCCAGCAGCTGTGACTGACCAGCCCTGATTTACAAACTGTGCTTTTTTCATGTTCTGAATTTAATTTCTTGCATAAGGCTCTTGATGTCTGAAATGACTTGGATGTATTCCATAATTAAAGGAGCTACCAAGCCAGCCACTTGGTTTTGTGGTTTAAACAGAACTGAGGGAACATTCATGCCACTGAACTTCCCTTCCAGTTGAGGCTTCATACTGCCCTTGAAATAGGGATCCTGTCTTTAGTCTCTTTGAAACACTTTTGGCAGTTACTGATGCTGTTGAAGCAAATGGGTCAGGGAACTGAAGGAATATGAACAGAATATGTTTCTCTCTGACTTCTAGAGGTGGGACAGGGTGTGCAGGGGAAGAGTTTCATTCAGGATACTTCTCCGCAGCCTCTTTGGAGTTACAAATAGTATTGAGCTTAGTGGATTTGTTGATGACTTTCATGAAAAACAATTATACAGATAGAAAGACAAACTTGAACAAATTCTGTCCCTGAAATGCTATATCACTTACCAAACACTGGCTAAAAATAGCCAAGTGATGCTTCTGAGGCTTGTGTTCCCACTGTTTCTGCAGTGTACCTTGAACCATATGAATCCCAGCAGTTACCAAGCTCTGGAACAGTGTATTTAGTTGCTTGAATTGCCTGCCTTCAGTGCAGCTTTGTGCTGTTGAGTTTGATTTTATTTAAAACTATGAAAACAGCCCTTTTCAAACAGATCTTGTTTGAGCTCCTGAACTCACACTTTTTCAGATGTGGTAAATTTTAAGTTCTCAAACTCTGGCCTTGACCATCAGAGCAGAGGCTTACCCAGCCAGGTCTAAGAGACTGCTAAAAGCTAGTGCTTAAGCTGTGGCCTTTTGTTGTCTTTGTTTGTATAGAACAATATTTTTCTGCATACTTTGCCTTCTGAAAAGCACATAAAGGCTGCACTGGTGTGGTTTTCCCAGTCTTGGGTATGGAGGAAAAGAAAGAAGCCTTTCCTACTATAGAGGAAAAGAAGCTAAGCTCAGTGTGGGGTGTAGCTGTGACACAAGAATGTGCTTCAGGCTATTTGTTCTGCTTAATCATAAACTAATTCAGTGGATCAAGTGATGGGTAAATAGTCCCATATCAGTAGTCTCAAAAGACCTAAGGTTCAAGGACCTTGAAGAACATTTTATTTCATAGAATAAAGATTCTTGTACTGTGGTTCTCACATGATTTCCTTTGCTTCAAGATCTTTATGCAAGGTCTTCTATTCATTCAAAGATTTGCTCTTTAATTCGCAAAGTCTGTTTTGGTGGACATGATTAACATTGCAATTTAGCTTTTTGTGGGGGGGTGTTTTCTGGTAGGATTTTCTGTCTCTCCTCCTGCCTCCACCCCAGGAGTCTGTGAATCAGAAATGGAGGTGGTGAATCTATCTTTTGTGGGAAAAGCTAAGCTGCCTCTAATAAAAGTAGCAAAAGGTGGTCTTTGAACCAGAAGGATTAGACTAGAAGTGGATGATAGTAATTGATTTGTTTTGAGCATTCCAATATCACGTTGACTTAATACCTATGTCTAGTGTCTTATGTTTTGAGGAGAGAAACTCAGAGGGGTCACTGCTTTGTTCTGCTTTGTTCTTTTGTTCTTCCCTGAGTAGCCGCTGGAGGAGGGACTGTTTTGTATTGAATTACATGAAGCACAACTGCTGCTTACTTGGTTTCCTTCTTTTCTCTGTATCTCATGTATAAGAGCACTTGTCTTCTGGTCATGATCTTTGTGTGTTGCAGCTTGGAGAAGTTATAGGTGTGGCTGGAAAATATTCTTTGCTAACCTGATTTGAAATCTTCAGTAGCAGAAGACTTAAGCAGCGTGAATTGTGTCTGGGAGTTAGTGCAAAGGGAGAGAGAGGACTGCATGGGCATGTTTGGATTGATGCAACCACCGAGGCTTTGTCTTGGGCCAAAAGGTGGTGGTTTTTAGGAACTGGCTAGCAACCACTCCGGACGAGTCAGGTGTGCAGGTTTTCTTGCAGTGAATTCCCTGTTCCACAAGATGGAGCCAGTTCTCTGGGAAATCAAGTCTCAACCAGCAGCAGAATTTGGGGAAACAAAAGAGAATGAAAGTAACTTCACCGTGTCTTATGGTGAAAGGACAGGCAGGGTGCAGTTGAGTTAAAGGAGGAATTGTAGTCTGTGAGAAGTCTTTGAAGATGTCGACCCAAGATAAGTTTGCTACAGACCATATTGGATATGCAAAGCAGTTAGTACTCTGATAGATGTTACACTTGGTTTCCTTCTTTGTAGGATTTCTAATTGGTAACTGCAAGAATGTAAAGTCAAAACTAACTTTGCTTTTATGTGTCTATGTGATACAAAACTTAATAAGCTTTTTGCACTTAAAACTTGAATGTATTAGTCTCCTGGTGAAATGGTTTTGTGCACATAGTGTGAAGGGTTCAGAGTCATTTGCTGAGTCTCTTCACTTTGACAGCAAATATAAACTCGAAAGGCTGTGTGCTTGCTCTTTTTACCCCAATTCTGACCTCTGTTTGCTCTCTCTAAGTTGAGATTTTAGTAATAGTGGGCAGCACCTGTACTGAGCACAAGGAGTGTTTCAGTATTACCCTGCACTTACAGTAAGCTGAACAGATGTTTGGTGAACTGATGAAGGGAAGGAAACTCTGAATTGTTGTAGTAAGGGAAGCAACCATCATCATTCTCCTGGTTTGTAGTCAAATCTGCAGTAATCTTGTGCTTGCTCCTTTGTGGGTGTCTCACAGTCATGTCATATGCAAATACTTTTGTTTCCTTTTGCCTCTTTTTAGTTTGTTCTGGTCTCTATTGCCTTTGGGTTTTTTCCCAACATGTTTGTGTGGCAGGTTCTCTTACTCCTGCCCGGTCTTGCCTTGGTAGTGTATAACCTTTGTCACTGAGAGGCTGAGTAGAGGATGGAATGTTGAGTAAGATGTTTACAACTGTGAAGGTATTTTTATACAAACAACTGGAGAGCTAAAGCAATGTTTTACAGTGTGTTGGCTACTTGGATTCCTACCTAGTTAGTATATGATGCTTCCACGTTTTTTGCCATGCTGATAAAAGTACTTTTTCCTCAGCATTTTAAATGAACAGTACCATGTAAGCCTTGTTTTGTACCTGACACAGTGCTGTGCATGCACTGACGCAAAACAAAACTTGAGCAGCTGGAATAAAACTTAAATCTCAGACTTACAAACACTAGTATGCTTTGTCTTGTGTTTCCTTTGGAAATGCACTGCACCAGCATCAGCATTACCATTCCTGTCATTCTTTTTGCCTGAAGATCTGTCAGCTGTACCTACAGAAAGTTGGCTGTATCATCTGTAATTACATTAGCAGGGTTTGTCAGCAATGCTGTGAATTTTTATTGCAGCTTCTTCAACCAACTTCTTTCTAATGTGATGGAGTAGAACACGTGTTCCTGACTGAGTTAACAGGGATAGGGAAGAAAGTGATATATGGGAGCATATGCACAAACTTTTAGCATGTGCAGGGTACTAGTCCAGCTTAAACAGTATAAAAGAGAAATCTGTCATCCAAAATGGTATCCTGAAAAAGGCAAAGTGTGGGGGAAAAGTGGGAAAAATTTTGAAGCATGTTGAGAGAAAAGCTTTCACCTCACCAGAGAGTACGTAAAATTGATGCCTTGTCCACAAAATTCACACTTCGATGTGCATGTTAGAATGGAACAGTGGGGTGTGAAGTTGGATAACTTTTTCAGCAATTTAAAATTGGCTTGAAATCAACTCATGAAGACGTTTATCTAAAATTATGTAAATTACTTTCAGGCTCTTTATTGCTTAAATTTTAAACAGCTGAAATCAGTTTTTGAAGTGGTCTCAGTGTTTTAGTAGCTGCAGATATTTCTGCAAGTTTGGGAGAGTGTTGTTTCTATACAATAATTATACTGGCATGGAAGTCTGCTGAACTCTTTGGGTGTATTCTTGAATTCACAAGCTATCTAAAAGTTCTGAAAAACTAAAGCTATGCCAGAAAATGTTAGGTTTGGTGGCTACATATTTCTTGTGTTCTCAGAGTTCGGATGGTCTCTAATAGGACTCTTTAGATACTCTAAATACATCACAGTTGGTGCTGTTTCTGTGCACCTGATTGAATTCTATTCTGTATTCAAAACTTGACTCACAGTTCCTGAACGTAAACTAATGTAGTAGTAGGTATGATGAGTTGACCCTGGTGAGCAGCCAAACAGCCACCTCAGCTCTTGTGTGCTCCCCTCTCCTGTGCAGTGGGGAGAAAGCAGGAGGAAGGTGGAAAAACCTATGGCTCGAGATCATGACAGTTTAATAAGGAAAGCAAAAGCTGTGCAAGCAAGTGATGCACAAAGAGAATTTCATTCAGTAAGATCATGACAGTTTAATAAGCAAAAGCTGTGCAAGCAGGTGATGCACAAAGAGAATTTCATTCAGTAGTTCCCATCAGCAGGTGGATTTGGGCTTGAGAAGAGATGACTGAGAGTGACCTCATTAGTATATTCAAGTACATGAATGGGAAGTGCCAAGATGATGGAGCCAGACTTTGCTCAGTGGTGGAAACCAATAAAGCAAAAATTGATGCATAGGAAGTTCCATCTGAATAGGAGGAAGAACTTCTTTGCTGTGCAGTCACTGAGCACTGAACAGGTTGCCCAGAGAGGTCATGTATTCTCCTCACTGGAGATACTCTAGAACTATCTGGACACAACCCTGAGCCATGTGCTCTGGGCTGGCCCTGCTTGAATAGGGAGGTTGGATGAGATGATCTGTTGTGGTGCCTTCCAACCTCACTGATTCTGTGATTCAGCTATGTTATGGAAAGCAGGGCCTCAGCCTGTGTTCTTTAATTAATTAATTCTATAATTCTTTGGGAAGGCAGATTCCATAGCCACAAATGCCCCCATTGCTTCTCCATCTTTCCCCCAGCTTTTGTTTTTGAGCACAGTGCCACATGATTTGAGATGTCCCTTTTGTCAATTGGGGTCTGATGTCCCTGTCTCTGTCCCCTCCTGGCCTCTTGCCCACTCCTTGCTTAGGTGGGGATGGGAAATCCTTGACTCTGTGCATGCACTGTCCAGCTGCAGCCAAAGCATTACTGTTATCAGCAGTTTCAGTCACAAATCCAAAACACATCTCTGTAGGGGCTGTTATGGAGCAAGTTAATTCCATCCCAGCCTGACCCACTCCCTTGGGAAATGCCACTTGGTACTCTCTATTTAACCAGTCAATACTCCAGATTAATTTTTCTGAAGCTGTGTGACAGCTCAAATCCATCTTTCTGTTTAGCTCTTACAAGAAACTTGCACTCCTGCTTCATGGAAGGAAGTGCAGGGGCAGCACTGACTTCTCTCTAGCAGCCAGTGACAGGACCTGAGGGAATGGTCTGAAGTTGTGCCAGGGTAGGTTCAGATTAGGTATTAGAAAATGATTCTTCCCCCAGAGAGTGTTTGGGCACCAAAACAGCTCCCCAGGGCCGTGGGCACAGAGCCCTGACAGAGCTCAAGAAACACTTGGCCAGTGCTCTCAGGCACAGGGTGTAATTGTCAGGGATGTCCTGTGCAGGGCCAGGAGTTGGACTGGATGATCCTCAAGGGTCTCTTCCAACTCTGATTATTCTGTAATTCTGTGATTTAAATTTCAAATGAAAATTAATCACTCCTTTTTATGAAGGTAACTGAATTACAGTTGCTAGTAAGACTAAATATGCATAATAAACCTTGTGGGCTTAAAATAATAACCTACTTATTTTAAGGGTTACTTAAATTGTTAATGACTTAATGCATTCAAAATCTTGTCTTGATTTCCCTGGGTGATAGCTCACACCTTCACAGCCACCTGTTAAGAACTGAAAAGGAAATGTAAGTCTCATCAGTAGACTATATATAGAAAAGAAAGTTCAGATTGAAGAAAAATAAATTTGATTCTCATCTGGAAAGCAGCAATCTGTTTTGGGAATGCTGAGTGTTTTCCCCTTGTTCAGCCAGGCAGAATTTCAGGGGCTTCATAGTATGCTAGTACATAGTGTAGTATAAACATTGGTTGTTTTCAGTCCTGTGGCTTTTTTTCCTTAGATTAACTTTAGCAAAGGATGAAAGAGGCTCAAAATAATTTTTAAGCAGTTGTCTATACCTTAAACGATTGAAGCAATTTTTACTTGAAGTGTAGTTTTTGTATTGGGGTGCTACTGCAAACTGCTGAAGTGCAGCTCAGCTCCTCTGGTAAAGAGGTGTATTCCAATGGCTTTCAAAAGAAAAAAGTTACAATGCTATTAAAACTTTGTCAAACAGTATTTCATGTTTTTATTGACTGATTGAAGTTGCGGAGTTCTTGATAGGTAAATAGCATTACTACAGACATGTGAAGGTGTTTGAAATAGCATAAACCAGGAGTCATCAGGATTCCCAAATGTCCATCTTTGTCATTGGCAGCAAAGTCTGTGCAGCAGGTAAACTAAGTTACTCTTGTAAATTATGCTGAAGAAACCCAAATGTATCTTGAAGGGTACAGCAAGGAGAAACCTGTGAATATTTCAATTAGTGCAGAATATTTGCTGTGTACAGAAATAAGGGTCTTGACTTCATACAGAGTTGGCAAAACTCTGAGTTGTTTATTCAGTCAGTCCAAGTTACTGCTGAGTATTTCTCACACAGGAAGGTTTGCAGACTAAGCTTTAGTTGATTCTGGTTAGGTCAAGCACAGTCGGTTTGATGCCCACACAGAAAACATATTCTAACTTATTTTGCTTAGTGCTTAACTGTGACTGTAATTGATTTGTATTAATTAAAACATTTTTCATTTTGAGAGTTTAATATCACATATTGTCATTAGTCAGAATTAAATTCAGAGATGACACATGAACACTTTTGTCTGGCTCCAGGTCTGCCTGTTGTTCCACTGTTTAATTTGTTCCTTTAATGCTTAAATTTATTTGATTTCCCTAATTTATTTCATAAATAAGTACAAATTAATGAAATCTGAGCATTTGGGAAAGCTGCTCTTTTCCAGGAGAAACCAGCCAATTCATATGTTATTATTATAATCTTTCTTTTTATTAACAAAGTTTCAAGTTTAATATTTCACTACCAGGTTAATGATCTCTATCTTAATTTATTAAGGTGTAGACTTCAGTCATGTCAAGTCCTCCTTCCAGTCTTGTCTCATTAGTGGGTACTTGCCTATCTGGGATCTCATAGCTGAGGAAGGTACTGAATAGGAAACTTGTGTAGTTGTACAACCTCTGTTGTGGTAAAAAGTTATAGTGGCTTTGTAAACACTATAAGATAGAAATATGGACAGTGTTTGGGTACTGCAGATAAACACGTGCTGTGCCTATAGTAACCTGATAAAAACTGGGTTCCCTTTCTAGATTGCACATCCCTGGGTTATTTGTGGGGAAAACTGGAGAAGCTGTTGGGTGCACAACACTTTGTCTTACCTTTTTGTTTCTAAACCATCGTGGCTATATTAAGCAATTGCATAAACTGAGGTTATCTACAAATTGTTCTACAGTGGTGTAGCTAAGGAGGTTTGTTTTTTGTTTAAGTTTCTTCTGCTGTAATTCATCAGCTGGAACCTGATTAATAGGCTGAGGAAATGACCTGCAAAACTCTATCCCTGAGCACTAAATATCAAATGGGATCTGCCTGTAATATAAATCTACAAACTGTAAGGACAGGGTGAGTATTTTGTGTCTGTAGTGTTTTATGGGGAAAAATAAAAAGGCAGATCAATAGGTTGCTAGTTGTTGAACTCTTTAAGACACACATTACAAACAGCCTGACTGTTCATCCTTATCTGGCAAGTAGTAGTTTAAACGTAGAAGTGCCACATGGCAAATGGTGTGTTAGTTTCAGTGAGTAACTGTTATATCTCTTGACCCCTGAAATCTTGTTTTATGATAGTAGCATTTATTTTGAAAACTGCCAGTCATGTTAATGGTTTTGGTCTTAAGGGTCAAGCAATGGACATCAAGTGGTGTGACGTTTTGAGATCTTCAACGAGACAAATTAAAGCAAGGTGACTGCCCAAAATACAGACAGGATTTCCACTAGTGAGGGGAACACTTCTCACAGCAAATCTGGAGAGCTGTGAGTGTGTCTTGAGATTTTCAAATACCAGTTCAAATGAATGGAGTCTAACTGATTGGATTTCTCCTGCTTCCTTGTTTTGGCTGTTGCTGGTCAGTGCTTGCACGCAATCCAGGGCTTTGCTTTGGTCTGTTCTGCCCCCCCAAAGATGAGTAGGCTAGTGGTGAGTGGACAAGAAATTGGGAGGAGTCACAGCTGGGGCATCTGCTGACTCTAATTGATCATTCCATGCCATGTAACGATGTGCCCAGCAATAAATGATCAAGGAAAGGAAGAGGAAGAAATGCTGTTCTTGGTTATGGTGTCACCCAAAACAAGTGCTGTCCGTGGTGAGGCATGGCTTTCTAGGAAGTGGCTGGACAGCTGCCTGCTCATGAGAAGCAGTGGTGAAATACCTTTTTTCCTTCCCCTCTCCCCTTGGTTGTGTGCAGTTTTTGCTTCACTTGTTAAAACTGTTACCTCAGTCTGCAAGTCTTCTCACCTTCCTTCTCTTTTCTCCATGTCCTGTAGGAGAGGAGTGTGAGTGAGCAGCTCTCTTGGTGTTTGGCTGAGGTCAACCCAACACAGTCCTAAGATAAAGATCAGGAGACAGAAACAAAATTCTTTTCTAGGCCCCAGGAAAGTGTTGGTACAATATATATTGAGATTGAAATGTAAACTCCTGCAGCTGCATGAGTGGTTTAGGTGCACATCCGTTCTACAACAGCAGAAAATAACTGATTGAAATGTTTTCCAGCTCTTCAATGTGCCTTCCTGCTTTTGATGGTTAATTATTTAATCTCTGAACTCCTTAGAGCTCAGAACTGGATGGACTTTAAAGCAGTGCTTTAGCAGTGGTGGCATACAGGGCCAGAATAAAATGATACAAATGTGTTTGATTGGAGGCTGCATAGTAACCCCAAGTCAAACATGCCCAGGGTCACTGTCTCAGCATGCCAGCACAGCTGAGAAACGGTGGTAAGGTTCATAAATCAACCTGATTCTTGAGAAAATCCATCAGGCTCTGAATGGCAACTCGTACTGTAGTTCAGAAGTCAAAGGTGCTGAACATATTCAGTTTTCCACCATACTTAGTCATGGATATTTTTATCAGTTGGTTTTGCAAATCTCTGTCTAATCATTCCCTAAGAGCTTGCATGCTGGTGTTGTAGAGTGTGTGCTGCATGGGGTATTAAAGGATTTGCTGCATTAATGTAAGATTGCCCTGCATTTAGTTTCAAGTTAAGTACAGGTGCATGTCTTAAGAAGCTTTGAACTGGATAAAAAGGGCCAACTTCTCCTGCTTTCCTCTGCTGCTTGTGTCTGATGCATAACCATAAGGGTTATTTAAGGTGCAAGCTAAATCTTGTTGCTGCTAAGTCAACTTCCTAAAGTTTGTTGAGGTTTTTTTGGAGTGGGGAGGTGGACACAACATGACTTTCTAGCCTAATCTGAATAACTAATGTGTGACAATATGCCAAAGTAGAAATCCGTGAATAAAATTAACAGCAGAGATTGTTAAAAGTAATAGATATCCTAGAGAAACTTGTTAATCCTCATTACCAGTATAGAATTATGCCAAAGAAAATCTTCACAGTCTATGGACTTTTGAAAATAACTGCTTTATTTCCCCATTTCTCTTAGGTCCAAGATGGGCCTCGTGGAACACTGGAGTTTTTATTTGCATCAGATGTGCTGGAATACATCGAAATCTCGGGGTCCATATATCAAGGGTCAAGTCTGTCAACTTGGATCAATGGACGCCAGAGCAAATACAGGTGAAGTATCTTAAAATAGGTTTCCAATTTGAAAGGGATGCCAGGAGTACTTTTGAAAGGTTTTGCATTTATCATGATGCCCAGCTGAAATGTTTCACTATCAAAGTAGTTATTAATGTGCTATTTCTACTGTGATGAGTTTATTTCCTGAAAGCTCACTTCAGAAATTCGTTTAACTGTTTTATGTATTGTTTTAGATGTATTCTACCTGGCCACAGGGGCTCTGAAAGCTCATTCTTGGTTGTAGCTGTAGAAAATGTGTTGTAAGGCTTTTCAGCAAGGGGCAGTAAGGTAGCATTCACACATCTGTGTGATTCCTGGTTACATTCTTTTGGTGTACCAAGCACTGACTTTTCCACATATTCTCCAGTCTGAAGCCTCTTTCTGCCATCACACAAACTTTCTTACTCCTTTTTTTCATGGACTAAAGAGTCACCTTGAGAGATGAAAGCTTATCTTTCCCTGGATGGGTTAGTTTACACTGTAAACAGCATCAGTGCCATAAGCTTTTGTCCAGCAAGCCTTGGCAGCAACCCCTAGGCACATGGCAACAGAGAGGTCTCCAAGATAAAAACTTGGAGTGTCATATAAGCTCACCAGTAACATTCTGACTGTTTCAGGATTTAAAGTGTTGATGGACACGAACTAACTGTTTTCTCCCACCTTTCCTCAGTGCATGCAGGAAATGGGAAATACTAAAGCACGACTACTCTATGAAGCTAATCTACCAGAGAACTTCCGAAGACCTCAAACAGATCAGTATCCTTTTTGGTTTAGCTTTCCCACTGAAATGACTTTTAATGCAATTTAGATGTTATGACTGTTTGAAGGAGCTGCTACATTTGGCAGCTCATCTTATTTATTTCGTTGATATTGTTGTATAAGAAATGACAGTGGAAGTTGAGAGCAGTTAGAAAAGGTTTGAATTACTTCAGCTATAGGAAATCTACTTTGTAATGAGATTTGTCAAGCCCCATTTATTTTTGCTTTCAGAAGAGGTGACTTCATAAATTCTATGTATGCAGGAAGTTAGAGTAATACTAGAGAGCTCTTGAATGTTCTGTTTTTATCTTGAGTAACTGCCAGCTGAAGTCAGAAGCATTGATCAGGAAATAACGAGTTGAATAGTAAAGTAAAATAAGCCATTGGCTCTCACTCAAGTGAAGTATGGATTTCTTTCTCCGAGTGACTAGACTGGGAATACATAAATACACCTAACCTCTCTGGTGTCTGTGTGTGGTTAGCACCACGTACCTGGAAGGGGAGGGTTGGAAGAAAAAGTGTCTACTGACAATAAATAACTTTCCTCAAAAAGTGGCATAAATTTAGATTTGTGTTACTCCATAGATAGGATTTTCTTCACCTGTTCTTACTGGAACTCTTTTAAGTATCATGAGATCCTAAACACCTACTGTTAAGTGAGGTGAATCTTTCCCCAGCTCTCCTCACCTGGAGATGATAGAGGCTGCAGGGGCTGATAAACAGGCTCAGTTGTAACTGGATCTGAACTTTCTCCATCTGTATCCAAAATTGATTTTGGTTCTTCTGTTTATTAGATACTACACTCGATATGCTATGTACAGATTATTTTTTTGGAGGGGTTAGACTCCTCATTATAAAATGCACTTGAGCAAAACAGATAAGTTTTTCCATATTCCAGTGGCTTTTGAATTAAACATCTATCCGCATAAGGAAAAAGTAACTGGAACCAGCTAGCACTGTGGTATTCCAGCTGTAAAGTCCTAGGACTTTATTTCAGCCATAAGACTTGAAATACTTTGACTAAAACCTACTCAAAAGTGGATCCTGGAGATGTTTGTTTTGTTCTTGCTGCAGCCAGCTTGAACTCGCTGCTGCTATTGCAGAAGCAATTAAGCTTTACTCCAGGCTTTTTCTTGTCAGAGCAGACCAAAAGCCTAATTTTTAGACCAAAAGTCTTAATTTTTAAGCTTCCAAAATAATCCTTTTGTTGACACTGTATACCTTGAAATAAATACATGCCTGTTTTGAAGTTGCCAGCTTCTAAGTGGTGAACTTAATCAGCTGAATATATTTCATTGCCTGTGTTTTTTTTATTAAAACTGCATTACCAGGAGAGGTGATGCCAACATCTTCTGTTCTGTCTCTCAATTTCCCCATGACTTTGGCAGCTACTTACCTACTTGGCATTCATGACAAGCTGTTGTGTTATGGGTGGTTTTTTGCCTTTCTCTTTGCCCTTTGTATCACTACAAAATCAGCTTTGTATATCATCAGTGTTCTGGTTATGAATATTCTGAATGTTCTTTTGGATGAACTCTGCCAACGTTTTGCATGTAATGATCAACTTTGTATATGTTCATCTATATTGGTGTTTAACTTCCTGTGGCACTAGAATATTCTTACTTCTATTTTCTAGGCAGTAGAGTGGAGACAGGATAAATGTGTATGTGGGATCTGTCCAAAATCTCTTTCTAAAGGTTCCCCATCATTTCTGCTTCTTAATCACTGACCTTTCTGAGCATTTTTTTCCTTCCCTTGTACTTAGCTTCTACAGCACAGCATCCCTGCCAACTTCGAGAATCATTGTGATGTTTTTTTCGTATGGCAGCTTTAGCTTCCTGTTGAAAAATGTTTTTTTCCAAGAATAGAGTGAATAATTTTTTTGTGTCTTCATTTTACTCAGTTCTTAACAGCTTTGGCATCTATTGAGGTTGCTTGAAATTCTTTTGTTAACAAAAGCACAGTAAGTTATTGACCTAAAGCTTAGACATGGTCCAAAAATTCACAGGTATTATAGAATAAGGTGGATATTTTTCAAAATATACAACTTCATACCCAAGTGTAAGAGCATCCTGAAAAAATAAGCCCTTTGAAATTTAAATAGTTATGATTCCATGTTAAGAATTTCAAATTGAAGCTTTATAATTGTCAGAAATATCAAGTGTATGTTCTGGGCAGCTGCTAAAAATAGGGAAATATTTATGCAAAAGAACTAAAATATCTAACCCCAAAATCTGAGCAACCAAAACTTTGAACACATGACAGTCTGAGTATGCTGGCTGAAAATGTGAATTGTGGCAAACAGCTAAGACCTTTGGTCTGAAGAAAGGGTATGTTGTTCTAGGGGATTGTGTAACAAGGTTTGAATCTTTTCTGTTCTATATTAGTTATATTTTAATACGTTAGTCATTTAATTGATTTTATCCAGTTGCAGCCCAAAAACATGGAAAAAAATAAATTCCTTTTCTCTATCTCCTCCCCACACCGAGTTACATAGTCCAGGAATTTGCACTGCAATTTGAAAATAAACATTTTGAGGGAATCCTGTTTGGTCTTAGCTAAGTCTGAAAAGATGTGGGAGATGCATATTGCCCAACTCCCATTTATCTGCAATTTGATAACATGCATTGATTTTTTGGCAAAATGACAGTATAAAGAATAATGCAGAATTAGCATTATCATAGTTATATGTTCAGAGGGCTCAAGATGCCCTTTAGAATGTAGATAGAGTTGGAAAGAGGTAGAAAGGGATGTTTTGATTTTTTTATCTTTTATGAGTCAGTGTCTTCAGGTGACACTTGCATACAGGTGGAAACTAAATGTGGTTTTTGACAATACAATTTGATGCACAGAATGAAGGGACTGAGCACTCTGAGCTTAGTGTCAGTCTTAGGGCATCGTGTGTGGAGCTAAGGTGTTTTTCGATTGAGTGAGGAAAAATTGCTTTGGAAGTTTGAGGCAATGAATCTGAGTTTCCACAGCTTCAATGGAAAATCGCATTGCCAGACAAATTAGTTAACATTTATTCTACAGATCCCACAGAATCAGCTTTACTAAAACTGAAGTGTTCACACTGCTGTGGGTGAGCTGCTGCACAGAGCTGAGAGAATAATGGAGAAAAAACTAGTTTTCTTTTTTGTGTTTGAGCTACTGAGTTGCCAGTTCTGGTTTTCTACGTCAATATGCTTTCTGCTATTTCCATCTTTGCTTCAATATCTTTTTGTCACTAGTCATTTAGCTTCTTTCCCTTTCACAGAGATGTTTGTTGTGACAGGAGACTCTCATGGAGGACTTTCTGATCTCAGAGTTTATGGTCAGCTTTTGATGCATGCTGAACTTGTGCAAATCAGAGAACAGGGACATACATTCCACCTTTTTTCTGAAGAGGAAATATTCTTCCCCAAAATGGTAAACTATAATTGGTTGCTGTATATAAGTGCCATTGTTAAGTATTTTCAGTACTACAGCCTTATGGGTTATAAATACCAGGTGAAAATGTCCTAACTGTGGAACACTGAGTTGCTTATAGTATGTCTTTCTCGTATTGTTTTCTTAAGAGATTAAACTGATTAATTCTCTGTAGTAAAAAGAAGCTCTTTTTGGACCCTGCAGTAGCAGTTGTTCTGTGTAGAGCAGTTTGTTCTGCTGTGTTAAAACTACAAAATCAAATGGAGAAAGAATCTGGTGCATTTTTTTAAAAAATTTCAATAACCTGGCAGCTTGTTAGGTTAATGTTACTGTTTATCTGAATGTGTATTTTCCTTAAACTAGCCACTTCCAGAGCTGTGGAATTTTTCATCAGGGATAAGTACGAAAAGAAGAAGTATTACGATAAAAATGCAGTTAATGCCTTCAACGTAAGTAAACAGTTTCACCAAGAATTCTGTCGTTTGGTTTTTTGAAAGCTACAGAAGAGAAATGTAGGAAACATTATGTATGTTAAAGTGTCTTTAACAGTGAGAAAGTTTTTTTACACAGAGCTAAATTCTTTCTTCTGTATCTCTTGAAGGCTAGTCCTGGGTTCTGTAAGTTTAACATACATTGTCTTTTGCCTTTATAACAGTAGAGCATTGTGATCCAACAAACAGCTTTCTTGTCACACTTTATATTGTGTTCTGCAGTGATGGGTAGTTGTTCAGCAGTATCCTGAGTCCTTTCTAAGTATCGTTTTCCATGTTACAGGGATAAGATAGGATTACTATTTCTGCTGATGTTGTCTTCCCTCATTCTCTGTAATACCTTGATGAGAAATCCTGGAGTGTTTTGAGCTCCTCTTTTGCTGAATTCGAGTGTTGCTTGCAGCAAGGTGCACTCTGGTAGCAAGCACAGGCAGTACAGCAAACCAGGTGTTTAGTCACATAGCTGTGTGTTCTCTGCAGTAAGTTGGTGAGTGCTTTTCTGGCAGAGCAGGTTTGAGAATGTCAGCCTTGATTGAAATTCAGTCTTGTTAGTTTTTGTTTGTTTTTGATGCATCTATGCATGCAACATAGATTATACATTTGTATTTATGTAGTGTTTATAAACACACACTCCTCTGTGCCTAAGTATGGCCTAACATGCAGCTTCCTACTCTTATGTTGATAGGCAGTGAACTTTGACAGGAAAGTGCAAGTGTGGGTGTAAAGAGTGAGAGTTCAGGCTGCCTTTCCCATCTGAGGCAAAGGATCTTTGAATGATGGTGTCATTTTAGAAGGGGGAAAAAAACCCAAACGTGGGATCTGCAGAAGTGTATTCATTAAGCATTGTTGAAATGGGGGAAAATTGCTTCAGTTAAGAGGTAGAATGTGATTGTGGTTTGAATTACACTGTTGGTTAACCTTCTTTCATTTTTTTCCAAAGCAGAAAATTAAACTTCTTTAAAAAGTTAAGACTCACAAGATCTTTCTAAACATAGAACCTAGGTGTCTGATGTAGCAGTTCATTGCTGCCTTAATATATTTGAAGGAGTAATGAGATTTTGCTTTATCATATGCAGGCTAATTTGAATTGCTTACCTGTCATAGCAGCAAGGATGGACTCCAGACAAGCTGAGGAGGTGCATGGTACTGCTCAGTACTTTCTTCCTACTTGGGATTTTCTTTCATTGACTAATGTAAATGACAAAATCTCTCTGAGACAGGAACAAAATCCGATTATGAAATATTTTAGCAATAGGTGACTTAGGCACGTTCAGTCACCTGCATTTCTTCAAGGCCACCAAGTGCCAGGTTTGATTGAGGTAGGCAAACTGAAATCACAGTTATGGCAAGTTCCTAAAAGTACCCAATAGCAAATGAGCTACACTAGTAGCACCTATGGCCCTAGTCTGGTGCATGTCTTGGGTTACCCTCCCTGGCCCTGGCCCTGGCCCAGCTCACATATGTGTGTGGTGCTGTGACTGGTGTTCAGTGATTGTCCTTGCACTGGGGCTGGGCCTGGCAGGGAAGAGGAAGAAAAGGCAAAGCTGTGCCTCCATTCTGCCTGTCTGATGCTCTGCTTTTCTCATCCTGCTTAGTGTTGGAGGGAAGAGGGGAAGCTGCCTTATGCTTCCAGCACGTGGAGGTCTGTGGGAAGTTTGAGGAGAATGGAGTGCGGGAGTTCTATGGGGTATGTGTTTCCATGCCCCTGAGCAGGAGATGGTGACAGTTTCTAAAGTTTTGTTTTGTAATTCTGATGACACCTGAGACACCTTCCCTCTTCCTACCCTGCCAGAAGGTGGCTAACATTACCTGTGGAGAAAGGAGGAGTTTCCTGTTTGTAGCTTTTAGCCCCCACCGAGTGTTTTAGTAGCATCAAAGCACTCACTAGTATGATACTTTCACGAGTAATAGTGAATGAAAGCAGTTCTTGTGAAGCTCTTCTGGAAAATTTCTTTACCCTACTTACGTTTGGAGAGAGCACCTTGTGCCCAGTGTTTGATCAAAACTGGCATTGTTGGCATGATGTGAACTTCTTAGCACACTTTGTTATCACCCCTCAGATAGCAGCACCTTCTGCTTGGATTAGGATCAATGTAAGTTGGAGATGCATGTGTATGTTGTCACTTGGTCAAATGAATCCCTCCAGGGAATAAGCAGGGGATACAGAAGTGCAGGACAGGCTTGCTGTGCTGGAAGGGTCACTTTCCTGAACATGAGAATTTCACTGAGGTGGTGGTTAAAAATTTAAAGGGCTTTCCCAGGTCTCATCCACTGTTACAAGTTGCTCGTGGTAAAAACTTCCTGTAGCATAAAAGTTGTTTTGAATGTATTCTCTTAAAGCATGCAGGACAATATTTCTCTTAGCTTAATTTTGGCGAGTTCATGAGCTTTTCAAGTTTGTCTGGCAGTATATCTGTGTTAATGCATTCTGTGTGTTGGAGCCCAGAAGTGTATGTAAAGGTTCAGTTTTTGGTTGTCAGGATTCATGTATCTTTTGTTGCAAATTATTTATTTATGATTCTTAATTATATGAGTTGATTTGTTTTCTGACAAGACTGTTGTGTTCCTAAATTTGTTTTTTAGAGTTGCACACTATCATAACAAAATGAGCTGGTGCAGAGAGCAGTAGTGCCATCAAACTTCAGACTAACAATATGCAAATATGAAAAAAATGAAATTATTTCTTTTCATGGTTGGCTGAAAAGCTATGCAGGATAAAGCTATGGGCAAAAAAAGCATCTGTGGTTTTATTGGTTAGTTGCATTTTAAATGGAATAATGCATGTAAGTAGAACTCAAATATACATTAGAATAATCTAATGCTGACTGAAAGTGGTTTGACTTTAAAAAATATTTAAAATCTATTAAAATGCAAAGATCTCAGAGTGATCCATCATCTCTGGAAACTGTGAAATGCAGGTTCTGTATCACTGCTCAGGGCTAAATGTGTATGGTACAATTTACTCAGCTGTTACTTATGGGTTGGTTATCAGTACATAGCTACTCTCATTTTCTTGCTGGGACTCAGTGCAGGTTTGTGACTTGTTTATAGAAAGACCCAAGGGGCTGACACCCTGCAACAGTGGAGTATGAGGGTTTGGTTTTGTTTGGCTTTGGTTGCTTTTTCTGGTTTGGTTTTGTTTGGACTGGGAAACATTCTGGTATCAGTTAGGCCAAATTCTAAACCACAGTCTTAGGGCTTAGCCTTGAGAAAAATC
>NW_008685322.1:35869-39592 GCF_000695815.1 Acanthisitta chloris
GTGCTCTGGGTCAGGTTAGGAGATGTAGATGGGGAGTTTATCAAAGTGATCACACTATGCTTGGCCCTGCTTTTCTCAGATGTACTTTCACATGTCCTTCAGGTGAAACAAAAACCACCAATTTGGAGTGAGCAGTGTAGCCTGGGGAAAAAATACCAGTGGAAATAGTGTATTCATTATTTTTCACCAACACTACTAATATAATTAACATCAGTCTGATATCTTCAGGAATATGTTGATTAATTTTATGGGTACCTTTCAGTTTTTGTAAAATCCTTCCTATTTTTTTAGATCTTATTTGGAACAGAAACCTTTTTCTATAATAATTGGAATTTTCTTAACAGTTGCATATATGTTTGCTGCTTATAATGTTCTAAGTCAAGAAGAAAAAGTTTTAGAAAAATATCTGACAATGCATTTGTAGAAATACTTTATTTCCAGGGTCCTGAAATATTGCCATTTTTGAAAAAGCAGCTAAATGGAAACAATTGAAGTATTTACTTTTAAGTTTTATTCAGATCAATGTAAAGAAAAGTTTGAATAAATGACCCTACCCAGGGAGGCAGACTAGTTAGTTTGTACACCATGGAGATATCTTCAGACACGTATCAAGTCTTTGAAATGCTCTTACAGTTTAAATGGTATGAAAGTGCCTTTATACCATTGTAGGGCTGTGATAGTATGGCTAAAACTGTTAGGGAATATCATTCCACTTCAGTCTTGCACCTGATCATCACTTCCAAGGACAGGCAAATTCTTTTGTATTCATTGTAGGGGTACACAACAATCATAGAACTGCAGAGTAAAGTATGCAGAGCAGTTCCTCCTCTAACCATGTTAGTCCTGAAGTCTTAAAACTCGTGTTTGCTTTGGGCTCACATTACACTCCTTTAGTTTCCTGCCTCCTGGAGCACTCTTAGAAGAGCTCAGCTTACACTTAGTCAAACACCTTTCCCCAAGAATTTGAACTCATATGCTTAAATAAATGACTTGGTGGACTCTTTCAGAAGAGTTCCAGTAAATATAAGTGAGACAAATATGAGCCTTGTTGGGTTGTTTGTTTTTATGAAAGAATCTCTGAACAGAGTATTCATCTTGACTGATTATCTCTTGTATTGAGTCCCAAATACTTAACAGAACTCTGCAACTGCTAAGGTGAAGGGACAGCTGTTAGTGAGCCTTATGATCTTAGATGCAAATGTTGCTTAGTTTAGGAATTGTGGAGTTAGAAAGAATAATCAAAAATTAATGGTTAGAGGACGTAAGCTTTGAAATAGGTGATTACACAGTTTGCCAGTAAACCAAGAGGAAACCTACAATTTTTAGAACCAAGGTTATGGAAAGAGGAAAATCTTTCTCAAATATGCTACTGGATAACAGCTGCTGGGGTGACTCTTTGAGACACAGGAATGCACTAATGAAGGGACTTCTGCTTCACAACCCTAATAGTTGAATTTGACTGTATCTATATGCTGCTGAGTTAAAACTATACTAAAGCTGGACAGAGGTTCAGGAAAATAAATCTGAAGTGATCATATTTTCCAAACTTAGCATCTCCTCTTTGATGTAAAAAACCCACCATAAAAAGACAGTATTTCTTAAACTACTGTTTATTTTTCTATCTAATACAATGACCCTTGTGCCATACAAGTAATGAGGAGAAGCAGTGAGGTCACTGTGTTGAGTGCAGATAAAGGTTAGCTCTGTGGTATCATCACAAACAATCTCTGCAGCTTTGGATAAAAATGGATGGTGAATCAACTTAAGTAGATTCCAGATACTTTCAGTCTCAGAAATTATGAACTGCTACAGTCTATTCCACTACATGAAGTGGGAATATATTATCACATCCTGACAATGTTTAGAGAATAGTAAACAAAGTTTCTATATTTAAGAAAGCTCGTGAATTATGTATGGAGCTGAAGTTTCATATAACTCTTAAGTTCACTGAAGGAAAAGAATAATGGGTCTACATTTTTCATGTTTTCCTAGGACATTGTGTATAATTTAAGAAGTATGAACTTAGGCAACTGGATAAAATGTGATGTGCATTTAGAGATTGTGACCAGTAAGTTTATAGTAGCCAGCACTCAGCAGCATTCCATCATCATTGTGGAGAGAGGTTACCAGTTACCCCTCCCAGTATTGCAACAACTCCAGTGGGTTTTTTATAGGTCTGTGAAAAATTTGTGAATCAAGTGATATGAAGTATATCAAAGATATGTTAATGAAGAAGGCATCAATAGGAAGCACTGAAATACCATGCAGGAATTATGAGTTGAGGGCAGGGATAGTGAAAGGGGGTTACATTATTTTCAAGGTCATTCTGTTAGAATGGGTTGAACTACAGCACTGCAGAATAGCTCAGGCTGGAAGGGACTTTTAGACATCATCCAATTCTCCCTGCTCAAAGTAGGGTCAACTAGAATTGGTTACTTAGACTCAGGTACAATTGGGGTTTGAATTTTTCCAGGACTGGAGACTCTGTGATCTCTTTGGGCAACCTGTTCCAGTATTCAGCCACCTCCACAGTAAAATAAATAAATTTATTGCTATATTTCAGTGAAGTTTCCTATGTTTTAATTTGCATTCAGTGCATCTTGGTCCTCTTTCAGGATACCACAGACAAAGGTCTGTCTGCCTTAGTCTTTGCTCCCTGCCCACTTGACTTTCTCTCCTCTAGGCTAAACAATCTGAATGCACTGAGCCTTGTCTGGAAGGTGCTCCGGTCCTTTAGTCATCTTGGTGTGCCATTGCTGGACATGTTTAGTGTGCCCATGTCTCTCTTGTACTTGTGAGCTGTGATGCTAGCTCATGTCCAACTTGTCTGCCAGGACCTCCAGGTCCTTGTCTGCAAATCTGCTTTGATACTGAACCTGTACTAGTGCAAGGAGTTATTCCTCCCCAGGTGCAAGACTTAGCACTTCCCTTTCAACTTCACGTGGTTTCTGTTGGCCTATCCTGTCAATGGTCCTGTGAATGGCAACACATCCAGTGCATCAGTCACTCCCTGTCATTTTGTACCATCTGCAGACTTGATGATGTTCTGTGTCCTATTGCATGGGTCATTAATGAAGAGTAAAGTATAGCACTAGTGACTGCCCTTCACTGCACTTTGCCCAGCAGTGCTTAAATGAATGAGCTGGAGAAGCCAGGCTGAAACAGGTAGTGACTATGTTGCCAGTTTAACATGGATCATGAAAATGTAAATGATCTTGCATGCAGCAGAGCAAGGAGAAAAGAATAGTTCTAAAGTGTTGGGGAACTCTCAGTAAAGACAGTTTTCCCTGGAACAAATGCAGAAAACATTGGTTAGGTTGGACAGGGGAAATGGAGGGCACTCCAATAAAAGATTAAAAGCATCTGTTTTGTTTATCCTGTGCCAGCCTTTAATTCAGCCCTGGTGATTCTCTGTAATACCTCGAGAGGTGCTTAACTAAAGGAGAAGATAATTTAAAAAAGAAAAGTGGGCAGCAATAGGTATGGATGTTCTTGGTTAGAGCTGGAAAAAATATTTTGCACTCAAGTCTAATACAATTAAATAGATCTGTATTTCCCAGAACAGTGTGTGTAATTGCATCTCTGCTTGATGTAAATTTTATGGATGTCTGTAGCTCTGCACACATGCAGAACTAGAGCTGGTTGTGGGTTTGCTCCTTCAGTGAGGTACAGCCACTCTGAAGGGATGGAGGAGTGGTGAGTGTGTTCACAGTGTTGATGGAG